>NC_132994.1:62579681-62882711 GCF_048564905.1 Vicugna pacos | reverse complement strand
CTCTCACTCATGCAGGTGGTTATGAGGATTGAGTTACCTGAGTGTTTAGAAGAGCTGTACCTGCCACACAGTAGAGACTCAATATTTATCTGTTATTATCACTGTTTTTTTCACTGTAGAAAGGTAGCACACACTTAGTGAAAACCAACCTGCATTCATAAAATGGCATACAGTCGACCCCCCTCCGTATTCATGGGTTTCAGATCCACGATACAGAAGGGCCAACTGTACTCTGACATTTTATACAAGGGACTTGAGCAGCCATGATTCTGGTATCTGTAGGGGTCCTGGAACCAATCCCCACAGATACCCAAATAGTTGTACATAAATAGCAAACCTCTTGATTTTGCTCCTTTTCCATTTCAGTGAAATTTCTTGAAAATATTGTGTGTTTTCATCATTTCCAGTTTTTTTGCTCCTTCCATTTTCTCTTAAATCCATTCTACCCAGAGTCCCCGACCACCTCCATTAAAACTACTCTTATCAAAGTCACCAATGGCCTGCACATTGCTAGTGCCAAAGGACAATTCAGTGCCCATCTTCTTTATATGCCAGTAAACCTGACACTGTCATCCTCCTCCTCCTTAAAACTTGCCTCTCCTGCTTCCAGGTCACTAGACTCTTGGTTTTCTTTGCTTTCTTCTTTCTCCGCCTCCTTTTTGGGTCTCTGTTCCATCTACCAGAGTGTCTTAGCACTCAGTTCTTGGACCTTGTCTCCTTTCTGTCTATACTTAGCATAGGTCATCTGCCCCATTTCCTGTCTTTTAATCCCATTTATAGGCTGATGTCTCCCAGATCGCTCCCCTGAACCACAGGCTGGACACCCCAAATGCAGTGTGTCCCAAGCTGAACTCCTGATACTCCTCCCCAAACTGCGCAGGAAATGGTAACTCTACCCTTGCAGTTGTTCAGCCCCAAGTCTTGGGGTGTCCTTTATTTCTACTTGGCTCTGTCTTTAAAAAAATACCCAGAATCCAAGCACTGATGACCCACTTCACTGGACCAAGGCTCCTCCCTTTCTTTCCCAGTTTATTGCAAAAACCCCCTTACTGTTCTTCCTAATTTTTTTTCTTGTTCCTTAATAGTCTTATTCTCAATGCATCACCAAAGAGACCCTGGTAAAATCTAAGTCAGAGAATTTCCAGCCTCTGTTCAAACTCCTCCAACAGCTCACCACCTCATTTAGAGCAAAAGCAGAGTCCTTTCTAGCACCTGCAAAGCCCTTTGCTGACTTCCACTTCCTCTGTTTCTCTCCCCTCATCTACTCTGCTCCAGCCATACCAGTTTCCTCGCTATTTCTGGAACACACCAGGCACATGACTCCCACAGACTCTGACCCTGCTGTTGCCCTGCCGGGAGCATTCTCCCCGCTGTCCACGTGGTTCACAGTTTCACCCCCTTTAGACCCTCACTCCAACTCACCTTCTCCGTGAGTCCTCCCTTGGCCACTCTATTTAAAATTGTGACCCCTTTTTAATAATGTTTCCTTTTTTCCCTACTTTTTATTCCTTAGTACTTATCACTACTAAAATGCAAGACGTTTTATTTCACAGGCATTCCTCATTTTATTGAGCTTTGCCTTATTACACTTTGCAGATACTCCTTTTTTATCAAATTGAAGGTTCGTGGCAATCCTGCATTGTCAGATGATAGTCAGCATTTTTTAGCAATACGGTATTTTTTGAATGAAGGTATGCACATTTTTTTTAGACAAGATGCTATTGCACACTTAACAGCCTACAGTATAGGGTAAACATAACTTATATGCACTGGGAAGCCAAAAATGCCTGTGACTCGCTTTGTTGCAGTGGTCTGGTGACGAATCTGCACGACCTCCAAGGTATGCCTGTACTTATTCTTTGTTTTCTGACTAGATTTCAAGATCCACACAGAGAGAAATTTTCTCTGTTTTGTTCAACATCGACTCTTCAGTATTTGGAAAAATTCCTAGCACATAGTGGGCAATCAATAAATATGTGTGTGCGAGGAATGAATTCTTTCACTGAGGGAATTTTTAATACTTTGCAAGGTCAGTCTTGTGGTGGATGGTATTGAGAACAGTTATGGAAACGTGGACCTTTTATAATCATTAAAAAAAACACTTTTATCATATTTATTGTAAAACAAAACAGATACAGAAAATGACCAAAAATGAATGTATCCCTTAATGAATTTATTAGGAAGCAAATATCTTATAACCACCACCTAGTTAAAGAAATGGAACTGTGCCAACTACTCAAAAAGCCGCTCTCTCCAATGCTGTCCAAATCTCAATCCCCTGCCCACAAAAGTTACCCCAGTCTTGACTTTCATAGAAATCACTTCCTTGCATTTCTTTCTATTTTCATCTCCGAAGCAGAATTCTTAGACACCTCTGTTTAGACTTGCCTATTTTAAAAAATTCATGTGTTCCTAGGTCTCCTTTAATCTACAATTCTCTTATCTCTCCGTCCCACCTCACCTGCCATATCTTTCTTTTCATTACAATTTCATTGAAGAAGCTGGGTCACTTGTCCTGCAGGGCTTCCCACAGTTGTACCCTGGTATTTCAACTCAGTGTTCCTCTGTGTTTGCTCGAAATGGACAGTGTGATCCCAAGGCTTGATCAAAATCAGGTTCAGTCCCTTTGGGTAGAAAATAGGTTGTGTCTTATTATTTTTTCCCATCAGGAGGCACATGATAACTGGTTGTCTCTCTTTTCCTGGCATTAGCACTATTGATACTCAACACCTAAATCAAGTAATTCACTAGCGGTGCACAATGGTGATACGCTAATTCTATAATTTTTCGTTTTGCTGATTGGAATACTTTTATAAAGAGGCAAGCCCTGCCTCTACTAGTTGATTCCCCGCTGGTAAAGCTCACAGAGAAAGGGCAGGTGAAGGGCTGGATTCCTTCCCTCTATCTACCAGGTTTCAAAATAATGAGTTGGTTCCTTATCATATTTTGAATGCATAATTTAGTGTTTTAAAAATATCATTATTAACTACTCTGGGCTGGAAAGGTGGTATCTTTTCAGGTTTTTTGTTGTTGTCTGACACTTTGGGGTCCAGAAATACAAAGCACTTCCTTTATTAGTTGAGGTAGCGATTGTTTCTTTCACCTTGGGGATCTGATGAGCCTTTAGCAACAGATCTGAACAACATGGTCCAGGTGCTAATGTCTCTAGTGGTTTTGCTGTTGCAAAAAATCATCTTGGGAGGAGCAAGTTCCCAGATGAGATCATAAATATGCACCAATGAGCCAGGTTCACTCCCCACATTCATGTACTAATATCTTACTGAGCGCCTGCCTTGTTCTGGACTCTGGGCATATCTGGATAAGACAATATAACTGTTCTTAGTGGAGAAACAAGACCAAAAAGACAATTAGTGTCAATACTATGTGGTGAGGGCTGTGATAGAGGCACATTCGAAACAGTGTAAGAGCAACTAAGAAGAGCCCCTGCTTGCTGCTGGGGGAGGAAGTGGGCAGGGGTCTAGGAATGACTTCCTAGAAGGGGAAGTGTTTATGCTGGCTTGGAGAAATGCTCAGGAATTTGCCAAGCAAATTAGTCAAGGAAAGGCATTCTGGACAGAGGCAACAGCCTGTATAAAAGCATGATCTGTTTAGGAAATGGAAACAGTTCCTTCTCGTTGGAACAAAATACACGTGAGGGCAAGGAGGGAGAGATTCAGTTTAATCAGTAGGTGGCGGGCAGTTATGGGGAATACTAGCTACTACCGCAAGGACTTCATACTTGAGCCTGAAATTTTAAAGTTTTTGAGCAAGGGAGTGACACAAACCATTCTGAATTTTAGAAATGTGACTATGTCATTATGTCACAGAGGTGAGACTGATGTCTAAGAGACCAATTAAGAGGCTATTAACAGTCAAGACATGGAAGCAACCTAAATGTCCATTGACAGATGACTGAATAAAGAAGTTATGATATAAATGGCTGGAATACTACCCAGCCATAAAAAAGAATAAAATAATGCCATTTGCAGCAACATGATGGACCTGGAGATCATCATACTAAGTGAAGTAAATTATAAAAAGAGAAAGAAAAATATCATACGATATCATTTACATGTAGAATCTTAAAAAAAAAAAAGAACACAAATGAACTTATTTACAAAACAGAGGTAAACTCACAGACGTAGAAAACAAATTTATGGTTACCGGGGGAAAAGGAGTAGGAAGGGATAAATTAGGAGCTCAAGATTTGTAGATACTAACTACTATATATAAAATAGATAAACAAGGTCTTACTGTATAGCGCAGGGAATTATAATGCTGTACACCCGAAATTAACATTGTAAATCGACTATACTTCAATAAAAAATAAACTGTCTAAAAAGTTGGAGTAATTAAAAGTCTGAAACACAGCAGAATATTTAAAAACAATTAACGTTTTGTTAATTCCACATGTACACTATGATTTGAGTGTAAATTTATAACCCTATATGTAATTAGTCCATATAACCTGGTTGAGTCAGGTTAATATGGACTAATTACATATAGTCCTTCAGAAATAGCTTTAAATGCTTTAATTAGACTAGATAATAGAGTCATCATGAATAAACCAATTCATATATATATATAAAAAGAGGCTATTAACAAAATCTCAGTGAAATGAGATGGCAGGAAAGCTAAGGCAGCTTTAAACCTGAACACCTAAATATGACATCATCATAATGCCATGGAATTCCTAAATAGTGACTGAGAAAAGCTCGGCGTTCCAAGCACTCGATGCTTATCCCTGGGAATCCTTTTGACAATTCCACGCTGTATGTGCGGCTCTGACCCCATCTTATAGACGAAGGCTCTTAGGCAAGAGGCGGATAGAACGTTCCCAAGCTACAAAAGTTCTGCCTACTGCAGAGTCAGGATTCAGATCCCGGGTATCACGCTCCAAAGTCCCTGCTCTGCGTCACCACACCAGAAAAGTGGACAGACCAGTGAATGGAGTCAGGAAGAGGCACTGCAAGGTTCAGAGGCCCGGACCGGGGAGCCAGACAGGCCTCGTACGAAGTCTTGCTCTGAACGCCCATCCAAAACAGAGTGTTAGTTGATCTTCCTGAGTCTTGGTTTAAACTATAAAATCTCAAAAAGCCTTAGGTGGGGGAAGATATAGCTCAATGCATAGACTGCATGCTTGGCATGCACAAGGTCCTGGGCCCAAGCCCCAGTTTCTCCATTAAAATAAGTAAATAAATAAATTATCTTCCTCCTCCCAAAAAATCCTTACACTCCAAAAGTCCTCAAGTTGGATTTTCACAGGATTATCACAATGAATAAAATAATACATGTAAATCGGAAGCACAATGTAGAGCACAAAGAAAGCACACGTGTAAATTGTGGTTGTTATCATGTTTGTGATTATTCAAAAATATTCTCTATATTCTCCAGGAGGTGATATTCACCAAGGTAGGAAAAATGGGTGGAGAGATGGGGAAAAACAGGGGTGGGCGGTATTTAGGGGACAGAAAATGATCATTTCAGGATATTTTTAATTTGTAAAAATCATTTTCAAAACAGGAACCAGATTTTATTTCTTTTATTTCTGGCAGTTTCTGGCAAATAGTAGTTTCTTAAATATGTGTCATAGGGTTATAAATTTAATTCATAATACAATACTAATATACAGGGGGAAAAATAATTCTTTTATTTTATCTATTGCTGATCTCTTTATCTTACAAGCACCCCCTCCATAGGTGAATAGTAGAAAATATTTTTACATTATTATCTAGTGTAAAGCTTAGTCAGATCCAGTAGTTTCATTAATCCTTTCAGGTCATGCTGAATCTCTCTTTAAAAATAATAATAATCTCAGTCTTTCACACTATTTCCCTTGTCCTCATGCCTATCTTCTTTCTCTCCCTAAAATAGCACCCAGGTGTACACTTCAAATCAGGGTAAACCCACTCAACATGAGACTGGCAGGAAGCAGGCAACAGACTCTTCAATATTCTCCAAAGCATTCCTTCCAAGGGTAAGACCGCTCAGGTCCCGCAAGGCTGCTGTGTTCTATTCCCACAGTGCGTGGGGATGCTGTCTTCTTTGTCCGTGTCTACTTTGTGTGTTGGGGTATCAGCTATCACACTGGTTAGCCTTCAAGGCCAGAAGAGAACTAAAGATCTCCCCAGCTGGTGAATAACACATTCCTTATTACAGTTTAGACAATAACTACGGGTGCCATACATTGAGAAGCTGCCTTTAAAGGGCTGTCAGACACAGTTACATATATAATTTATCATAGAAGTTTGGAAATAATTTATCTATGGAACAAAGAAGAATAAAACCTTAGAATGAAAAATAAATGGAAAGGAATCAAGTTATAGCTATCAGTAAAAAAAAAAAGATGACTGGGTTTGAGGGTTCTGACACTAGCTGTATGGATGTAGCAAATGTTCTGCAAGAAAATTAGTTATTACTAGTTCTTTTCTTGAGGCAGAACTATATGCATGTTTGTCTGGAATTAGCAATAAACTTTAAATCACCAAACTCTTACGTTTGGGTCTGACATTTATAGGATATGGGAAGTCTTTAAGAAACACTTTATTTCTAAGTCAATATCTTGCTTGGTAGTTTCATCTTCTGAAGATGAAAATTGATTTTTCTCAACACTGCAAATAGGCTGCTCCTGTCCCCCATCACTACGAAGTGCCAGAAGCACCAGCGAAGCCCCAACAACGGCCCACAGGCAGCCTCGTGGTTCGCCATTTCAGCATCATCCCCACAGAGGACCAGGGGAAGGTGACTTTTCCAAAGTGACACATTTTTCAAAGAATTTTTGTTTTTTATTATTGACAAAAAGATAGTCAAATAGTACTTTTCTTACAAGCTGTCATAGTTATTTTACCTGAATTTTTATTTCAGGCAACAAGTAAAAAGAATTGGCTCAGATCTGACTTCAAAATAACCCAGTGTGTTTATCTATGACAAGCTCATTTCTCTATGACAACTGAAGGATGAATAGTCATTGGGTAAAGTTTGAAATCTGTTGCTATATAATTTATGCACTCTCCAAAAAAAAAAATCAAGCCAGAGGAATAAAAGGCATTTTTCTGTATTATTTCACTTTCATTGGAAGAATTGAGGACAACTGTTAAAGAGAAATGTTGAGGTATCTCCCACAATATATGTGGATTTTTTGAATAAGAAAGAACATCTCAGTATAGTTCAAGGAGTGTCTCCTCTGTCACAATGTTCTGCTGGCTGTTGGGGCACTTGTGTGATTATACCAGGGACATTCCACTTCCAGTTAGGACATAGAAAGCCACAAAAAAAATTACTCTTACTTGAACAATGAAAAAAAGGGGCAGATAATCTACAAAAACCATAATTTTCCTGGAGCCCACCAAAAAGCTGAGGTTACAAGGCAACCAAGTGAACTGAATTCCAAAGAAAGGCAAATTCCTCCGAGGAAAGATGGGACACACATAGTGTTCTGCCATTGGCAAGTTTTGAGAAAACTCAGTAAGAAGAAAGAAGCTTTAATTTTATGAATTTTCAAAGACAGGGTGTGGGTTAACATGACAGTTTAGAATACCTGGGGACCCCAGACACAAGAAGGATCCATACTGTCTCGCAGGTTGCAGTAGTGTGATGGTAAACAAGACTGAGGGCATAGGAGACAAATAAGAGCAGAGGTACAAGTATCAGGAGATGACTGGCTGCCACTTGGGACAACACAAATGTCCATCCACTTCCCCAGACCATTCTCTTAGATGAAGCAAAAGCTTCAAGCTGCCATGGGAGAAGGAGGCAGGAAATCCTCTTCCATGTTCCATGGCAGAGTCAAATATCCAATATTTTAGGGGACAGATATAAACAAAAGTCCTCTGCTCCCAGGGAAGGAGAGGCAGATAACTCAGCCCCAAATCCTGTACTAATACCAAACAGACATCTGTTACTGCTAGAAAGGAGGCTGAAAACTCTCTCCTACTCAAAGTTTGGCTGCTGTGATGCAGGGAGGGGAAGGAGGGTCAGTGATGCTGAGAAAGCCCTACACCCAAGGCTCAGTCTCAGAAGATCTTCCTAAAACTGGGGATGAATCATGAGAACTGAGGAATCCCCCCACCATGCATCCAACTCCCATCCTCCACCCCCAGCTCTATTGGCTCCACCACAAGCCTAGCACTGAGTAACAAGCAATCACAGAGAATCATAAGAATGGCCCAGATGTGCATGAGCAGCTACAATCTGAGGATGGAGCAAGGACATTAAGAAAAAAATTCTTCAGCACTGCAAGATCTACTCTAAGCGCAAGAGAAGAGCAGCCCACTACTGGAGGAATTTGAAGTCCATGGTGCACGCAAGGTTAACTATAGCAACAGCAAAGCCCACACCCAACCCAAACTCAGGTTAGACTGGCTCAGCTACCCACAATGATGACCTGACGGAACAAGAAATGTGTTCATTTCTGGATGTTAACACTCTTTACTTCAGTCTCTTATTCTTCTACTCACAATGCCTGACATTCAATCAAAAATAACGAGGCACATAAGAAGGCAAGAAAAAAGATGACTAAACAAGTCTTTGTCTTTATTAAGTTCCTGTTTTGAGGAGAAGACAGTTCGCCAATAGCTAAAATAGATTATAACATAAAACTGTATTAGAAATATTTCAAAGTGTATTAGGAGTATTACACATATAGGGAAATGAGTAATTATTTCTGCCTAGGGGGAGGTGCCAAGGAAATCAAATAAGAGACATTAAGTGAGAATTTGCCATGAGAACAAACGGAAAAAGCATTTCCGTAAAGGAAATTGCTGTGCAAAGGCATGGATGCACGAAGAGGACATGAGATATTGGCAAGTTCACAGTTCGGCCAATAGAGCCTTAGGGTGGAACAGTTCTCTCATTGGTGCTTTGCTCATGGTGTCTGTGAATGTGCATCAGTATACGATGGTAATTGTTCTCCAAAAATAGAAAAATAAATTGACTATTTGCCGGGGCTGAAGTGACTTCTAAACACAGTGGCCCCTGGAAGAAAGATTCTAGAATACCCTTGAGCCCATTCATAAACTGCTATTGACAAGGTTAGGTTTTCTTGCTGCCAGTGATTGCTGATCCTTAATTTTAAAAATACCTTTAAATGAAAATAAAATTTTTGTATTTGTAATCATTGAAGCTTACTGAGCATCCCAAAGATAGACTAGCTTTAAAAAGGCATATTGGTATAAATATGAGTAAGATTCCTGCATTTCTCTATTCACAAGAAATAATACTAAACATTTTCCCCTCTGTTTTTTCTTATTGAAAAGTTGAATTAAGAGAAATGTACAGCTCGTAACACTTCTCATTAATGGTATTAGTTTCTGTATTTGAACAACATCATAAATGCTCATGTGTGTATGTTAGTGGGATATAAAAATCAGAACCTTTTGAAAATCAACTAAACAAAGCTAAACTATGACAGCTTCTGAATATAAAGTACACGGAGGAAATGGTGCAACTGCACAGAATTTTCAACTTTTAAAGCAACTGGCTTAATTTGATTTTCATTATGAAACTTAAACTCTCATATATAATTAGTGCAGTTTATTTATAGGCTGCTATGAAGCAGTTGGGGAAGCTGCACAAATGCTATGTCATTAATCTTCCCTCCCCTCCCCATTTTCTCTGTGAGGAAGCTGATTCCCTTGGTGGAGGGGTAGCCTCTACACACGCTCCGATGGAATGCGTGGGCTCCATGGTGGGGGCGCTGTGGAGGGCTGAAATCTCCACTGGCATCACTGACCTTATCCCTTTCATTCATTTAGATGGGGAGGGACTGGGCATTCCAAATTCTGTACTGACCACCCATTTACTTACATGATCATGTCAGTCCTGCATTCCTTTATCTAAATCTGGGCGAGACAAGATAGAAATGAAACACGGCATGCAACATGGACTATCTGCGTATCTCTCCTCAGACAGGCAGGTGTATTCCTAAAGCATGTGCAAAGTTCAGGCACTTTAATTTCCCTTAAATACTTTTGGAGAAAATCGTGTACTTTGTAAATAAATATAGTTTTGTCATGAATTCGAATGCAAATTCGAATTGGACTATGTTTAAGCTAAAACAAAAACACTTAAAAATTGTCTTCACCCTTGCCCCAGGACAGCTTCCCAGATCCACCAGGCTCTCCTGCTCACGCTCTTCTCCTATGAGAGGTACCACCACAGATACTGTAAGCAGCTCTGATACCTGCTGAGGTGAGTTAACATGTCAAGTGAAGAAATCTGGAGGGGTGTAGTAGCTAACAGGAGGCAGTCCAATGACAGTCATGATCTAATTCTTCAAGAGGGCACAAGTGTTAGGAAATGCATTAAACAAAAACACAGCTGCCATGAACTGCCCAACAAAGGAGCTGATGAGGCTAGAAATTCTGCTGAGCCTATGGCTTCCCGGGAGTCCGAGAGCCACAAGCCTTCAATAGAATGAATCAGATAGCATTTTCTCAATGTTCTAGGCTCAGCACCATCACCTTTAAGATGGGCACTCCAGGGGAAAAGCCACAGCACAATAAAAATAGCCTAAATGTCAAGAAAAATGTGTTCTTGAGATGTGTTTGAGCTGCCTTGGGGCGCCGATATTCTGATACCTGTCTTCCCGCTCCAGGTCGTGATACGGCTTTTCCCAGGAAATCAGCTTTCTGACCCTCTTGAATAGCAAGCACTCAGAGCATCCTCTTAACAGCACCGACCCCCTGCTACAACTAATACATGGTGCTAACTCTCCCCGGGGCACGAGCCGGCCTGGACATCTGCTGAACAGACACTGGTCCCTGGACTCCAGCTTGCTGTTTCCAGAAGAGAATTTACTGGCTTTATAACCTGCCTCTCTCCCCCTTTTACAATGACCATTTCTGCTATTCTCACTGCAGTTGCCCTACCATGTGAGGGCTACTTGCCCTCGGAGCTATGTTAGTGCTGGCAAGTGCAAAAGACAAAGGCACGTCAGTCAGAAGCCAGGAGATGCCACGCTCGCCCCAGCTTTCCTCTGTAGATGAACAGACCTCGTAAGTGTTCTCTGACACACCATAAACTAACGATCTGTCCTTCTTGCAATTAAAACAAGAGAAAGGGCCACTTCTATAAACTTTGCATCAAAGCCACCCACAACTTCTAGCAACAAATGCTGCTACTAAATCTGGTTAAACTACAGATTCCTTGAAGTTCCTGCATCTCTGGGTGTACTGGGCTTTTGCTCAGTCTAACAGAGCTCTATTTGTACATTGTGGGAGTTGCTTAAGCTTGAAATAAAAATTCACGGGGTGGTAAAGACAGACAACCATTCAGAGGCGTCTATGATGGACATATATTGGCAGCCTTCCTGTTGCTTCCTCTGACTTGCTTTTGCACTGAGCTCAGCAGGCTGGAAAACCACGGGAAGAATCGTTTTTACTGTAAAGCAGCCTTCAGAGACATCCCCAGGCTTTGCGCGCAAGGCCTGATTTAAAGAGTTTCTCCAGGCCCACTCAGTGTGGGCGTGCACCAGTCACAGCATCCTCCCTGCAATGTTCAGCTTAGTAGACGATAAATAAACCACTTTTCAGAGAATTACCTCTTCCATTGTAGTAAATGATACCCTGGTGTCCTGTAAGTGTTGATTCCCATCCCTGTACAAATTAATTCACCTCATATAGTAAGCGATCTACTTCTTGAGAGTAATTCTTTTATAGGATCAAAGCCAATACTTTTCAAAAGGGTGGAAATCTCTCCTGTGAACTATACCACAAGTGGAATCTTGAAGCAGGGACATTTGTTCTTTTACTCCAGACACTAATTAGAAAATGGCAGTTAGGATCTCAGGTTTTCTAATAGTTCATGAAAAGGAAAAATGCCAATATCTTGTCGGTGGTGTAACAAGAGGCTTTTGCCCTTCTTTATTCATTATGGAAAAAAAATGATTTTTTTTGTGGGGGGGGGTGGAAACCAGGATGGACTGGAGGGAAGGAGAATGGATGTAGCATCAGCGATTCTTGAGCAAACACACACTGGGAAACCACTGAGCCACTAAGAAAGGCAGCTAATCTGCATCCTGGCCAGAATCTATTCATCAATGCTCAGTCTTGTATTAGCTCAGCCACTTGACCTGAATGTCAGGGAAGAACTTAACTGGACTTCAGGGACCCATAAGAGATCAGAACTGTCCAAACTAGGAGGTCATGAGACCTGGGAAGGGCGTATGCTCCCTGGAGTGTCATCAGCACCAACGGGAAGGACCAGTTGTAGGTTTTGGAAGGAAATCCAATCAAACATACATTTTGGGTTCTCTGGAAGGGATATTTATCCATCCATTCATTCATTCGTTCTATAATTCACCAATATTTATCAAGCATTTATTTTGTGCATGATCCTACCAGACTGCAAGACTTTAGAGACTAAGATAAAGACATTTAGCAGGGCTGAGTCATAAAAGATCTTATAAGTCAAAGTGAGAATTTGGGATTTTTGTCTAAGTGCAGTGGAAATCATGAAGTTTTAGGTAAAGGACTGATGTAATATGCTTTACAGTTTAAACTACAATGGAGAGATACATGGAGAACAGACTGGAGCAAGGGAGCTGGAATAGGTAAAAACTTGTCAAGTCCATTGGTTTCACGATAGGAAGATGCATCTGAGTAACAGGTGGAGCTGAGAGTCAAGCAAAGTTTAATAGGAAGGAATAATATTTCCTTTTTCTTGAAAAGCTCAGCATTTGACTCTTTTCTTCCTTCTTCCCTCCCTTCGTTCCTCCCTTTACTCCCTCTTTTTGAAATGGGAGACTCTTCAGCGTTTTTGCTGAACGTAAGAGAAATACAAGCTTGTCATTAAAAACTACTAAAATATACCACTGCAGAAAAAAAAATGTAAAACCCGTCCCCTCTGCTGTCATCTCATGCCAAGAAGATAACCACTGTTTACAGTTTCACGTCTATATGCCCAGGTTTTCTCTATGAACATGTGAAAAAGAAAGAAATATATTAATTAATAATGGGGATTTGGTAAACAATCATCAGCTTTATTAAGAAAACTTGAAATGGCTAAACAAGAACCTGCAATACAAAGAGTTCAGAAATGGATGGATCTGGAGGAAGATATAGCTAGGTGGTACTACTCAAAGTATGGTCCTGAGACCACCTGAGTGATTCCTGGTGTTATGCCACCTTACTGAATCTCTGAGAATAGTGCTGGAGAATCTGCACTAGAACAGGCTTCCCAGGTGATACCAATGCACAAATAATTCAAGAACCACTGACTTAAGGTATATAATTTTTGCCTTAATTAAACAGTCAATATAACAATTACACGTATATCTTCCAAAAAGATAGCCATGACCAAAATGTCTTTAACCTCCCTTTCAATAAGAAGAAAACTGAATTATCTTTTTTTCTAACCATTTAGCCACAAAAATATGTTTAGAAACAGAAGAGTAATTGTCGTCCATCCCTCCTCCACGGGAGCACCTCCACGAGTCACCATTCCTGGCCTTTCTCTGTTCCTCACTTGCTTTTCCAAAGGAAGATGGAGGAATTTAGCTGATCGGCAACTCAGGAGAAGTTGACCACGCTCCCCCAGTCCCTCCTGGCACTTTCTTTGGGATGCCCTCCTGCAGTATGAGTGGTTTTCCTCCAATTGCTTCCATGCCACAGGCTTGGTAGATATGGCCCACGGCTAAATCAGAAAGTCTATTAGGGAGCCCAATGTTGCCAGAAAGCTAGGTCACATTCTCCAGTTTACCTTTCAGCAGTAATAAAGCAGACATTTAAACCTGCCTCCATCTGACTTTTGCATCTTTCAGTTGGCTCCGAATCAGGTGGGAGGGGGCTTCACTGAGCCTCAGCACCATCTCAGTGGGTCATGGTGACCCATCCTTCTCATAATCATTTAACCCGAATTTTATTCATCTTATTTCAGTGTTGTCCTATTTCCGTGTTAAGTGCAGTCAGTACTTTCTATCAATGCACAGAAGTAAAAACACAGGATTTTTTTTTGAAAAACAAAGCTAACTATGGAATATTGTCTTTAGACCCCCAAAGAAATGTCCTTGATTTAGGAGAAAGGGATTCTCAACATCCCACTTTAATAAATATTTCTTAATAATATGGAAGAAGGAAGGGGTGAAGATGGGAAGACAGGAGAGGAGAGGGAGGAAGGGGGAGAGTGCCTCTAGGTCTAACTTTCCCTTGTTGCTCATTCCTTTGCCATAAATCCTTCTTTCGCTAGGAAGGATGTAGTCTGAATAGGGGGACACTCCTGTTCAGCCACTACCCAATACTCTGTGTAACCTTCAGCAAGTCACCTTACACCCAAATGCCCTTGGATCACCCCATCTGTGATCTCCTCCCCTGGTTAACTTCTTTCTGTTTCTGTTGGCTTGTCCATGAGTCTTCACTGATTATTTTGCTTTGAACATATCAGAAAAAAATTTTAACATTAAGGTTTTTTCCTATCAAGAAAGCTTGCAACTTCTCCAAAAGACCATGGACAGCAAACAGAGTCTGCAAAATGCAGTCAATGAACAGGTATTGTGAAAAAAAATAAATAAATAAAAGACTATCAAATACAAACACGGTTTCCATAAAAATGCAACATCCTGGGTGTTTATAAGCTCTGGATCATGATTCAGGAGATCTGAACTTTCGTTTCATTTTTGTTATCAATTTAGCAATTTATGGCTTAACTTTGAGAAAGATGCCTAGTAATCCTGATGGCCTGAATAACAGTTTATTAAAATGAATTATGATTATCTACAGGAACCAAGAGTCTGCTCCATCCCTACCCCTTTGGGTAAGGTGGAGTAGAAATAATGTTGACCTGGGAGCTCTCAGGTGAATCACTCTCAGTCTCTGGGCTTAGTTTCTCATGTATAAAATGAGGAAAGTTGGATGTAAATCCCTTCTATGTCTCGTGATTAAAAGCCTAGGACAGAAGTAATATGCCCAGACAAAATTCATCAGGTGTTTTCCTTCATCTATTTGATGCTAGCATGTGTGGGTGTTGGAGCAGAAGTGGGGGGTTGACTCTGCAAAGTTAACACCCCAGAAGCGCTTTCAAAATATAATTAAGTTGCTTGGTGGAAACCTTCCATTCAGAATCAAAGTACACTTAGATGATATAAAATGTAGAAGATAGTATTGTGTTTTAGTTAAATAGAATGGCCATGAAATATTATTGTCTACTTTAATAACTAGTATTAAAAGACTCTTACAGTTTGCAGTGTCTGATTAGATAACTTTTCTAAAAAATGCACTTGTTGCCCCACTAATGTCTCTTGGATTTCTGTAGGAAAATGCTTTTTTTTTTGCCCCAAGGTACCCAGAGATATGTCAGCTTACAATATGGTTGGTACAGACCTCAGAGTGAGCCCCTGGTGTTTGTTTAAATAGGCCTTTTGATTCACAAGCAATTAGCCATTCTAGACATATGACACTGTAACTGATGTCATCAGAGTAGCTAATTAAGTGTACTTATGCACATGACACTCCGTGATGCAAGGGACTCAAAGCACAAACACATTTCCTGGTTTCTGAACACCACAGACTTAATAATTTGGCTGGAATTCATCACAATCGGATTATGAATTTGGCAATGACCCTTCTGAAGAACATAAACTGCTAGTTTTCCAAGAAATTCGATTTGGCATTCCCAGCCTTTTCTTTTACTTGCAGCAGTATTTCTTACATCCTCAATTAAGTGAGTCAGCTCTGCTGCAGCCACGAGTTTACAGTGATTAACAAAAATAGGCCAGTGAGTTTGTTTTGAGCTTTATTTCTATTTCAGCCTAAAGAACAGGAAGTCTTGGATAATGAGCAGCAGCTGAGAATCAGACCAGCCTAACTTGATCAAGACTGTGGCAGATCCACAAGGTGGTCACAGGACATCATCGCCACTGGTTCCATGCCATGGCTGGGAAAGGCAGAGGGGTGCACAGGCTCAGGGGAGGAGCCCGGCTCTGGCGATCAGGCAGCCCTGCATTCAAACCCCGGGCCCCCAACTTACTAGCTGCCAGACCTCTGAAGCCCACCTCCCTCGCCTGTAATTACAGATAACAATTCCTGCTACAAAGAGTTGTCAGGAAGATTTAACGAAAGAAACTGGTACGATAAATAGTAAGCTCTTGACGAATGCCAGCCCCTTTCGCCTCATATCCCCTTCCCAATTCTAGCACTTCCCAGTGCTGTCTGCCTCCCTCCCTTCCTCTCTTTCTTCCTTCCTTCTTTTCCTTTCTTCCTCCCTCCTTTCCTCCCCTCCCTCCCTTCTTTCCACAACTATTTCTCTTCATACTTGCTGTTAAGCATTTTCAACACTAGCCAGATACTGTCTGTATAACACTGCTCCTGCCCTCAGATGCCTAGTACCTAGAGGAGAAGGCAAGCAACAAGTACATTTAGTACGATAATAAGTTCATGGGTGTGTGGATGAGCTGACGGTGAGCAGCAGGGTAGGAACGACACAGCTTGTACTCAACAGGAACATCTGCCCTAAAGCCCCCAGAGACAAGAGGAAGTCTGCGATGGCAGGAGGTTGTGTCTGGCCAGAGGTAGGGCACAGACAGGTAGTTGCTGGAAATGAACTTGGAAGCAGGCAGAAGCCAGATCTTGAAGTGCTTGGTAGATCTCGTTGAGAAATTTAAACTTGACACCTGGAACTAACACAACATTGCAAATCAGCGATACTTCAGTTAAAAAAAAAAAAACACAGAAATTTAAACTTTATCCAGAGGGCAATTAGTGGCAACTGCTGAGTTTTAAGTGCAGAAGAGGCAGGATATAATTTGTGCTTTAGAAAGATAGAGGAGACGTAGGAATTAGTCGAGATACTGAGGCCAGATAGGAGGCCTTTGAAGTCCTCCAGGGAAAGAGGGTGGTTGCCAGAAACAGGGTACTTAAAATTTTTATTATCCCTTCTTGAAACTCAGAACAGCCCGGGGAACTTCCATGAAGCTCCTAGCTAGTCAAACAGGCTCACTCCTTTCCCCACCTTGCTGGGTGTTAGCAGTCTGTAAGCACCAGTACTGGCTTTTATGGCTTAGACATTTCCTTTGTGACTCTTGCTGTGTAAGTTAGAGTTACGGTCCAGCTGGTGATTGCTGTGGAGTCTGCCATCTTCCAAGATGGTGACCAATGTCTTGTTTCTAAGCCAGGAAAGCCTCCTCGACAAAGTTACCTTCAAACCAAACCAAACAGAACAAAACAAAAAACTTGACTAGCCTTCTAAAGAATCAATTTGCGTGTGTGTGTGTGTGTGAAGGGGAAGAATGTTCCATGAACTCCGATCTCCCCACTGAAATGACATTTCCTAACTACTGCTGCTATGACTTTGGAAGACCCATTAGTGTTTAATAAAACATGCCACATCAACACAGTCGGACGGACAAGTAGTTGAAGAATTCTAATATCTTAGGAAATGTGCTGACCCTAACATTCTTATGAGAAACTCAAGCATTTTAGAAGCAATTACTCTAACTTACAATTTTACTAAACTTCAAATTAGAAGGAATTACTCTTTGGAGGAACAAAAGAAGAAAAAAAGAATCAAAAAAAGAATACTTATTCGTCTTGAAAAATAGCTTGCAAATAAAATTTTTTTTTAAAGTTCAGGGGAACAGGGGAAGGCTTGCAGATCTGATGTTTAAAATGTTTAACTGATGCCTAAAAATGTGCTGTAAAAACACATAAATGCAGCAACTGCTCTTTATTCAGGGAGGAGCATGAGTGGATAGTAAAAGGCATCATTGTAACCTTGGCAATTTTAAAAATTATTTGGGGTCCCAATATTTCTTTGCCAGAAAGCAATGAAGTGTGAAACCAATCCAATGAAACCAGATAGATTGGGACACCACTGCTTCCATATTTTTACCAAGCGTTCAACATGCAGACACCACCTGAACTCTGTGGTTCAAGATCATAAATCCTCCTGTGAGGCTCATTTGTTAGTATTTGGGCTCATTTATCATCCCAAAGGGACAACTGCAAAGGAAAACACAACTGAATACTGTCAAACCATAAATGCTCACATGTTAGCATGGGCCTAATTCAAACAAAAAGAAACTCCTTTGTACTTTCCTCCAAATGCATCTCCATGCCCAGCCAGGCCTTAAGAATACAAATATATTTCTAAAAATGTTTCCACTTTTGTTCTCTTTTCTCACATCCAACCATTTTATTAAACTACCATTTGCTGAGTGTCTATTACCCATTACTCGCTGTGGCAAGCACTTTATAAACAGGATCTTATCTAAATACCACAACACCATGAAGTAGCTTGTTTTCGTTTGCTAGGGCCACCATAATGAAGCATTACAGACTGGACGGAGATCAGATGGCACAAACAAAAGAAACTGCTTACCATTTATCTTTTGAACTTGTTTCCATTGGTGTTGTCCAGCGTTAATTGACTCAAGGTCCTAGACTGGTTCCTTCTGAGGGCTGTGAGAGAAGGATCTGTTCCAGGCCTCTCTCCTTGACTTTAGACGGGTGTCTTCTCCCTGTGCCTTCACAGTGTCTTACCTGGGTCCATGTCTCTGTCTAAATTTCCTCTTCTTATAAGGTCACCATTCTTCCTAGGTTAGGGTCCATCCATCCTAATGCCTTGTTTTAACTTAAGTACCTCTGAAAACACCCTGTCTCCAAAGACACTCATGTTCTGAGGTACTAGGGTTAGGACTTCAACATATGAATTTGAGAGGGGATACAATCAGCCCAGAACATAGGTATTACATTCCCATTATACAGATGAAGAAATTCGGGCTTGGAAGGTCCAAGGCCAGAAAGAGAGTAAGCTGGGTCTGTCTGACTTCAGAGAGCACGCTCTCTTTTGCTACCCTAAACTGCTCTGAGGCCCCGAGCCCACCCCATACTGTATCTTATCCCCTCCATCCCCAGCCTCACCAGAGGTATGAAAGTGGATCCGCTCATAAGGCAATACAGAAAAAATACTTTTCCACTGGGAGTAATGGGAAATGTATATAGAGGCATCTTGAAAGCTTTTATTCATTATCTACTTAGCCTGGGATGGAAATGAGCATTTTAGAAACAGAATGTAAGAGAACTTGACCCTGCAATCTAGGATCTTTCAATTAATGATGGACAAGACCAATGCAAACAAGTTCAAAGATAAATGGTGAAAGCTGAATAAATGTCTCTACTAACTAGACAATGAAAGGATTTCCACTGAACAAGAGCAAAGAGATAAGTGGGGACAGGGGAAGGGGAGGGGGGCTCACACTTAGATTAGGCTGGTCTGAAGGAGGTCTTCCTCTCTCTTCCTGTGATTCAAGCACAACTGTGGGAAGGGTTTAGGGAGCCTCTGAAAACAGCACAGTTTTCTCTCAATTTATGTTTTTCAGCCCATTACATATTTTACACATTTTGCTCATTGCTTCAAGCAGTGTGTTACGATACAAATTTTGTAAACACGGTTCTAAACAAAATGGCATATTCACAGAAACATTTAATTAAGTCATAAAAATGAAGTCTAACATCAACTCTTCTGAAAGTTTGAGTCTATATTAAACGTCAAAATTAGCTGAAGAGACATCTTGCTAAGTTTTTCAGTCACTTGAGAGCAAGTCTGAAAAAATCTGCAATATCCTTACCATGATATAAATCCTAGATAATGATCATTCTGAGCATCTTAGGTATCTGAAAATGCCTCTTTAATGAGTAAATTTCTGTTCCTCCAGTGACACAGCATTAGCCACCACTTTCTGGCTGAAGTTGGCTTTAAACAAATTTTATGAATAATGAAATGTTACTTCATATAATGTCAGAAATTAATTTGAATGAAACTAAAAATTGATTGATAACATATCTTAACAACAACAGTGAATCTTAACATTGATTTAGATCTCTAAATATCAGCCCCATTCATGGGATTCTCCATAGGAGTATGGAGAATCAGAGGAAGGCAATTTTAGCATCATCTCAATGAGCTATTTACATTGAAAACCCTAATTTTAGTCTGTATGTTTAGGGACAATCAATTTGAATACTGTTTTTCTCCTTTTCTTTCATAAAGATTTGTCAAAAGGTAAGCATCACTGGTCTAAGCCACAGTCATTACCAAATAATAAAATTTCTTATAATACCACATTTGTCAAGAAAGCGTAAGTGTGCGCACACACACACACACACTTAAATGCACTCAAGCCTAGGGAATGGCTTTACGCTTAGGTATAAAGGAATACGAAACATAACTCTGGACTATAAAAATACAAAATCCAGAAACAAATGCCCAGAGACCCTTTTCCCAGTTTCTCTGGGTGGGGACTATGTCCAGTGAAAAATTCAGACCACTGAAAGGCCTGACAACGGATGCTTATCTTTGGAAACCACAGTGTTGCCCTCAAACAGTCATACACTGTCACTATTTCTCCTAAGCCCACTGAAAGGCACAGTGACACAATTCCAATGCATATGTAAATAATTACTAAGCAGCAGATAATTATGCCCAAATCAATAGCTGGACAGCTGGGTTACTCTATGTCAGAGCCCAGGCAATTCAGTGAAAGCTCCCCTGAGGAATATTCCTGGTTATTACGGTAAATTTTACTGTTACTTTTGCATTTTGATTGATTAATACACAATGCAACTTGGCATATTTTCTATTTGGAATGCAAAATGCTAGCAACACATGAGAAGACACAGTTGAATTCTCCTATTTCTTAATGGATTTTTTTTCTTTAATCTTTCAGAAACACAGCAGAATTGTTAGGTTTCATACATTTAAAAAGCCTTCAATAATCTAAAATTAATACGCTAGCCTGAAGCAGGATGACTATTTAAATGGATAGATGCATCAAGAAGTTTCTAGCAAATTGTTCCTCTTATAATATCAAAGCAAGAAGTTGATAATAATTCTTGGAGAGGTATAAATCTGGCACTATAAAGAAGACAGTTCACTTCAGAGATTGCTACATTAGTTCTATATACACTCACAGAGGACATTTATGCACTTCTATGGAGCCGGCACATATAATGTTTGTTATCCTTCAGAGGGAATGGTTTTTATACAGAAAAAGAAAAATGAGAAGGACCTTCAGAACATGAAAACATATTTCACTGGGCAGTAGTGGAATCTAGTTCCTACTCCAGTTTTCTTATTCTGTTTTACAAGGCTTGCCTCAATCCTACTGGTCTAGTGGGGAGAATTCTAACACCTTTTATACACACGTGTTCCAATCTTCCTCTCCTAAATCACCGCTCACAATCCCTATCTTACTTTCTCAGCACTGACAGCCACACTTACTGGTGACAAAATGTGTTTCATGCCGGGTGCCTTGCGGGGATGACAATTTCGTTTAACTGATGTGCTACTTCAACAAAACAGGTGACAAGATTCAGGAGGTGACCTGAGCTCTACCAGCTGGTCCCCAAGGAGGAAGAGGACATCTTCAACCAAGCACATTAGTCTGTTTGTCTACGGACAATTGCACAGACCTCTGGTCCTATGGTAAGGTGGATGACAACACTCTTTAAGTACCACTGACCACTGGATATTTTTATTTCACACCCCACCTTTCTTAATACAAGGCTTCCTTCTCTCTTCATTGGCTACTATTTGAAATTATGGACCTCATGTCTTTTAATCCTTATTATTATCAAGCTTAAAGTGATCTGGTTGTCTTTTTTCCAAGGCCATTAGCACAAAGGAAAACAATATATTCTCCAGCCTTCCCCCACCCTACATCCCCATAGCTTGTCACAGCCCATTGTTCTGATTTGCATTGGAAATACAATTTGTAATTGCCTACAAATTAACTATAGAATCTAAATTTCTCTTCCGGGATTACTAGAGCAGTTCAATCTATTTTGCTTCACTTTCTACTTGACATGAGTATTTAAATGTAATTTTTTCATTAAAGAAATGATGAGCGAAGAACATAATTTAATGGAGTTATGTCTAATAAAATGAGAAGGGTTTGGACAATAATTAGTAGTAGGGATTTTTTTTTCTCCCAGAAAATTAAATGTGCAGAGTTTCTGTGTGCCTCTTTTCGTAGGCAAGAGCCTCTGCTATCTTATAATTCCCCTTGTAAAATATTAAAACTAAGCTGTTCCTAAAGAGTTGGAGATAAGGTGGAAAAGCCACACACACATAGGTATATTTTCAGGGACTGAAATTTCAGAGGGGGCTCACATCTTTTTACACCAGCACTGTCCATGTGATGCTTTCTACTTCAACCTCATCGTGATGAAGTCAGGTATATTCCCTTGGAATGCGTCTACATTCCTGGCCTCAATGGGAGAAAGTTTTCCTTTCAACTCCTCTGAGTTACTATAAAAGTGCCACCTTTCATCCTTCCACAGCATCCCTAAATCGTACCACTTAAAATATTTGCTTGGCTATGTTTTGTGGTCTCTATCTAAGAAAAAGGAGACTGCGATTTGGATCCCGTAAGCGCAAATCTCTTGCCTACTCACATCTCCCAAATAAAAGGAGGGCAGAATAACCAGGCAATACGGAAACCAAGGTCTTCAGTAGCTCTGAGGTTTTGCCGATTACAGTGTGTTTGTGTGTGGAAATATGTTCCATCATTAACTAACGTCTTTAACAGTAGGGAACTGTTTTAACTCTGTAGATAACTGAAAGAATTGAAATGTTGTCTATCAAAGCCAAGACTAAGATTAGATATTCAAAGTACAAGTGAATCAACAGACAAGCTACTGTAACACACTATGAGTAGAAACACAAAACTCAAAGGACCGAAGTTCCCCTAAGGTCCTTTCTGAGTTCCTTACCTTCAATTTCTGGTTACTCGGCCCAAGGAAGCAGGCTCCCTAGGGCCTAGTAATCAAACAGAATTCAAGATGGGAAAGAGAGGACTGTACGTAGATGCAGATTTTCTGGGGAACATACACATGTACATAAATAGACTATAAAATGCTTCTAACCCCTAGACCATCAGAGATTAGAAGCTCCATTTGGTCCACCATTAATGAGGCCACGGGATGAAGCAAAATTCAGAGCACTCCCCGCAATCAACAGCAAGAGACGCTGCGTCCAACTGAACTTGTGATATTAAATACTAAACATCTGGACACGAAGTGGTGCATTTTCCTCTGTCGTCTGTACACGAACTCCTAAATTCTCTAGGAATCTCTAAAGGTAGCTTCCCAATTCTTTTCTTTTAACCTCAAAATCTCTCAGCAATAACCTTCACACCCCTTAATTTTCATTAGCATGCTTCATCCCTAACACTGTAGAAAATCTTTCATCACCAAACATATCTATTGCCTCTCTTCTATGAATCAGTTCAAACATATGCCACTTCTTATCTAGTATTCCGATCATGTGCAAATGCTCACCAATCTCCCCCAATGTACCACAGCTTCTTATCCACAGCTTCAAAATTCTGCACAACTAAATCTTACCTGGGGGTCCCTTCCCATTTCCCATTCTTTAGCCAGATTCCTCAGGTCCAGTCATAATTTAGAAACAAACTTCTCCATGGATTTCTTCCATTTATTCCTGTGTGTATTTTCTCCCTATTCATCCTGCAAATAATTTTCTATTATCTA
The DNA here is from genome assembly GCF_048564905.1 of Vicugna pacos. Lineage (NCBI taxonomy): Eukaryota > Metazoa > Chordata > Mammalia > Artiodactyla > Camelidae > Vicugna > Vicugna pacos. Next base: position 62,859,228 of record NC_132994.1, on the reverse strand, counting down.
CCTCTCAAGCTCTGTTTTATTTAAAGTCAGCATGGAGCCGAGATCAACTGGGCTTTGGTAAGCATTTCCTGTGACACTTTGATTTGAGTATCTAAAGATACATGATTGTAACCTGGGATCAAAACCAAAATAAAATGAACCCTTCTATTTTAATACACATAATTCAGTTCTTTACATATTTTATATCATCTATATAATTATGTGCTTTATCTAATGTGTATATACATGCTCATGTATAATTTTGAATCTATCATACATTATGCCTTATCAGCACTTACAAATATGTACAGCACTTATCAATATATAATTATTTTTCTTCTATGTTACTCTTTAGAAAGGATGTTGAGATCAATGTCTGAGACTCCTCAAAAAATGATTTAATGTTTATTATAACAGTAAATGTTATTATTATCCGGCATCTACCTTCCCATACAGAAGCCCCAGAAACACGTTTCAGTGAAATTTACAGGAAGGAACCAGCTCATTTTGTTTAGCTGAACATGTAAGATTCAAGAATCCTTTTCCATCAGCTAGAAACAATTATAACCAGGCACATTAACAAGACTCTTGCTCTCCCCTGATTTATCTTCTTTTTCAATCAGATAACCTTTATTTAATGTCTCAGGGCTGTGTTCTGCAGGCATTTGCTCTGGTCTGTTCTCCTAGTGAATTTATTAGCCAAGAATGTAATTTAATCTGTGATTTCAATTTTCTACCAGCAGATCACATTTGCCATTATCTTTCCTAATAATATTGGTTTTAAAATATGCCGGTTATTCTTAACTCTGTGTGATCATAGGGCTAAAGCCAAGTTCTTTCTATACAAGAATGTGGTACATGCTTCTAGTGTATATTATCTATTACTTCTACAGACCACCCCAGGGTAGCAGAATGATCACTCAGGCCCAGATGTTTGCTGCTACACAAGTAAAACACACATGCACAGGGCCTGAGATGCAGAGGGAAATGCATGCCTGTGATGCCAGCTCACATGGGGAGACCCACCCAACACGGTGTTTTAGAACATCCCAGGGACCAGAGGAAGGCCTGAATAGCTGAAAAACCTGCATAAATTTCTAGATTCCTCTAGCATTTATATAAGACACATGGAGAAAGAACTCCAACCAGGCATCTGCTTTTCCTTAAGAAAAGGTCTGTGATTAGGCTTAATCTCAAGATCTAATTACACAAAGCCTCAGTCTTCTCGCGTCTACAGAAAACAGCGATTCTCAACCAGGATAATGCAAGATCAGGTGGGGCAGATGCATAGCTTGCCAAATTACATTTATCATTATAGTATAATCTTTGGAAAACAATTTTATTGTTTTAATAATGCAAACTAGGTAAATGGAAGTTGGAAGAAAATAAAGGCAAAAGATTCTTTTTTTTTTAATGAAAAAAGAGTCTGGGTTTAAGATAGCAGAAATACAGTGAACTAAATTCTCTTCCAGATCTAAGACTTATGATTTCCCCCTCCAGAGACTAGGTTGCCCCACCATCAGAATTTGGCACTGAGTGAGGAAGGGCTGCTTATTTCCTGTAATTAGTACTGCATACCAGAAGTGATAATGAATTTCAGGCTTGCTTTGGATAAATATAAAACATTTAATTCAACTATTAGTCAAACACACAGATAACACAAACATCCTTTCAGATCCTAGCATGACTTGGCTTCTTCTAACCTCAAACAGCCCCAGAGTTCCCCAGACCTGCTAATCGTGAATCATGTAAATCACATCCTGAAATGTTTTAATGAACTCACAACCTGCGAGTTAATAACTAGCTAACAATATGCATCCTGTTTATCTTAACAACCCTCCTGATAGAGGATGGAGCTTCAGACCAGCTTCTCTGTGGACGAGCTCCCCCGCGAATAAAACGTTTCACACTCAAACGTTTAATGTTTAAAGATCAGGACTCTAAGTTAAATGGATTAATCTGGTGTGAAAACTATTTACATTTTTAACAACATCAGAATTTCTTTCACCCCCAACTGTTTAGTTCACTGCTTGTATGATTATAATTAGCAAGAGAAGGGGGGAGAAGACATTTTATTTGACGCTAAATGGCATTCAAGAATTCTCAAAAGAAACACAGAACAAGTGGGTGGGGTTGAGGAGCCGGCAGGGCTCTTTTTCAGAGAGAAGGTAACCTTTCTGCATGAAGCGCAGTGTCTTCTTAAAACAATAGTTCTTTTTCCCATATGTATCCCGTATTCAACTCATTCATGTGGCTACTCTGGTAGTATTTATCAAGCCCTTACTTTGTGCCAGGAATGGAGCTAGGTGATTCATGGAGGACCCCCAAGCCACACCCGACAAGGATGAAGGATGGGGCAGGTGAGCTCGTTTACCTCTCACTTTGGGTAAATAAGATTCTAAGATTCTACCAGGAAGGTTTTAGTAATCAGGTTCCCACGCACGCGGGATCCAGCATCCTGGCAGCCAGGGAGGAGCAGGAAATGCTTGTAAGGATTGACCTGAGTCTCCAACTCCCTCTAATAGGCTTTCCCTGTGCTCACCTGGCTCCAGCAGCGCCAGCCTCCTTTCTATTCCCTAAACATGCTGGACTCAGTTCTACTGCTGATTGACACCAGAGGATCCCTCCGCTGCAAGACCGAGCTGGGGCCTCCCCCTCCTTCGGCTCCCCGGCCAGCAAGTTACCTCCTCGGAATTCCACTGAGCAATCTCTGTAATCTCCATCACAACATGATTCTCAACAATCTGATTTATTTGTTTTCCTGTTTATTGCCCGCCTCTCTCCACTAGAATATAAACGGAGGAAGAGCAGGGACCTTCTTTAGAGGAGGTCACATCTAAGTTGAAAACACAAGGAAGAGTTAACTGGAGGGACAAAGGAAAAAGGACAGCCGTGCTTTCCAAGTAGAGAACACTACATACACTTGGCCTTCGGTATCCACGGGTTCCACATCCAGGGATTCAACCAAATGTGAAATGAATATTCAAGAAAACAAAAAGATCTGAGAAAGTTTCAAAAAACAAAACTTGAATTTGCCACCCTCTGACAACTATTTACATAGCATTTACATTGCATTAAGTATTATAAGTTATCTAGAGATGATTTAAAGTATACGGGAGGATGTGTGTAGGCTGTATGCAAATACTGCACCGTTTTATACGAGACCCGAGCATCTGTGGATTTTGAGGGTCCTGGAACCAATCCCCCATGGATACCAAGGGACAACTGTGTAACTGTGTATGTCTGTGCATATATATATATATCTTCAATACATATATTTATGTATATATTCATTTATGCATACATGTATGAAAGTTATCTGCTTTGAGATAAGAGACTTCTGTTAAATATTTTTCTCTCTCATTCAATCTCTGCTCCAGCAGCCTTGCTAACTCTCTAAAATATCCACCAGTAAGGGCAGAACTGCTTAATGGAACACACACTGCATGGAAATTCCACACTGACAGTTTTATGTATGTTAACTCACAGAACCCAATCCATCTGACAACCAGGTGAGGAGGGTGCAGAGATGCAAAAAAGTTAAACGCACAGCCCAATATCACGCAGCTCCCAGAGGAGGGCCAGACTCTGAGCACGGGCTGGTCCAACGCCAGAGATCTGAACTACCAAGTGGACACCCCTCCTGTTGTAGCTGGGCATCAAGGGCTCTGAGTGAAATGCCAGAACCTTACAGGGAGGAATGAAAACCGGAAGTCCCAGTCTGTACGCTCGGCTCAGGCATGGGGCAAAGGGTAACCCAGGTACCTGACTCACTGGTCCCAGCAGGCACCTAGGGGCCAGTGGGGTATGGGTGGCAGGAGCCCAGGTGACCTCGTCAGGCTCTCAGTGCTTGTGTGTTTACCCCAGGATGCCTGCACCAATGCTGTCCTCTCCTACATCTGCTGTCTTGTGAACAATGTCAAGACAACCTGGACGAGGCATCACTTGACAGAACTGAGCACAAGTTGATTTGTTGAATTGGGTAGGCACCCACTGAGCAGCCCAAGAGAGACAGGCCCCAACCCTCAGTGGAGTGTGAAGGAGCAGAAAAAGATGTGTTTAGAGGGTGGAAGGGGCAGATATACACATGGGGAACCAGGGACAAGGAGCGGCGAGAGCTCAGAAGGAACCGGGCCCCTGAGTGAGACCACAAACTGCCTTACGGGCAGCCCGGCCTGCGTCTCCACAGGTCAGCGGGCCAGTCCGCCTCATCCGAAACCAGAGTCACACATGTATGGGCACGTCAGGGGGGAAACCCTACCTACCTTCTATCAGCTGGGAGGTGTTAATATGAGAATTCGCAAAAGATCTAGAAAATAAGGAATAGATGAATTAAGGGAAAGCAGAAATCTCTCTTCTGCTAAACATTTTTGGATCACATATATAATGCAGAGGAGAATTACTATAAGAAGTCTGAGTATATACATATGTACACGTATATATATGTATATATGTGTATGTATTTATACAGTACCCGTCTTCTCAATGTCCCTGCTGTGCCCTCGGCAAGCTTCTCACCTGGCCTTCATTAACACCTTTGGTGCAAGGACCCTGTTTTAGCCATCTCTGCAGGCTAGGTAGCCAGCACGGTATCTGGCACACAGAAGATTCTAAGTAAGTGTGTGTAAGTAAGTAAATGAATGAGTAAGTGAATGAAAGAACATCTATAGCTTTTATTTTTTAAAGACATGAAAATTGAAAGAAAGGGGTTATATTCTTTGTATCTATTGGCAAGAACTTTAAATGGCAATGAACTATCACTTACTTATCTAATGTCCTGATCCACTTAACTACACTTGCCCTGTGTTCTTTAGCTATCAGGAAGGAAAACTACGGTAACATCTAAATCGTCACCCAAAATAAAAGACAATTTGAATATATCTGCACTATTGGTCTAAGATAACTCAGGAATTTTGATTTTTAGAGGTTTTATGGTGAAAAAAAATCCTAGATACTTAAAACTGATCTCTTAAAAAATTCCCAAGGGGAAATTTATTTCTGAACAATACTGAATAAACCAACCAGAAAATGTCAATTCAACAAGTCATAGTACTTTCTGTTCATTGTTCAAGGAGGACAAATGCAACATTATCCCTTATTTTAAATCCCTGAAGTTCTCATATTTGTTTTCATGGCTCAAATTCACCGTGATTTCCTGGGCAGTAGAAATGTAAGAGCGAAAACACTCAGGATGGAAGACATCATATGTAGCCTTCAAAATCCAGACTGTGACAGAACTTCGAAGTGGATATGATATTTTTCGATTATGGGCTGTTATTTACAGATGTTCATTGATGACTTTCAAAATCATTTTCCAGATTATCCAATATAAATCTCTTATAATCAAACTGCTTTTTATTGATGACTTACCGAGTCAAGATTTTGGAATTCCCAGGCAATCAACAAAGAAGGAAAAAAAAAATCTGTTTTCATAGCTCTGATACTACATGTCATTACCTGAAATTTCTGTATCATATTTCATAACACAAGCTGACTGAATAAATCAACCTCATTATCATTTTTCCCACTAAAATAATATGTTTAATGAAGAATCCTGGCCTTTCACAATCAAGGCAGGCAGAGTAGCCACTAACCTGTCACATTCCATAAGCAAAATCATAAATATTGGGGGAAATAAATGCCGGTAAGTTTGTGACAGATTGCACCAACAAGGAGAGGCTACTTCACAAGGAAATCGCATGAAAGATTTTGTCTTCATCACCTTTCATGATAAATTTACCTAATAAAATTGAAAGGGGGAAACTGTAAGAAAGAGGAATTATAGGTTAATTGTTATCACGTTACACTTTTACAGTGTTTTCCCGCTTGGTACCCCTCACCAGATGCCTCCTCTGCAAACTGTCACAAGGGAACAAAGAACTCTAATTTGCAAAGGAACCAACTCCACACTATATTAATAAAGTCACTTCCTGTTGTCTCTTAATAATGAGCTGTCAGATGGCTTGCTTTGATTAAAACAACAAACTTCCTGGTATGAAAAGGCCTGTTCCATGTGCGACTTACTGCTTCCTCTTGTGCGGGATACACAGCATCTTCTGTCTCACTCACCAGCCTAGCTTTGATTCACCTTGCATAAAGTTCGATCCTGACATCTTTAAAGATCCTCCCCCAAGCTGCATAAATGATGGCCTTCTTAGGAACAGAAGTCATCATCCTGTCCTGTTATAAATAGATGATTGTTTGTCAAGACCAGGTTTCTATCCCCTGCTGGAGCCTTCCCTTTCTCTCCTCCCCTGGCTGCCCCTTGCGGTCCCAGGGCAGGACACGGGGCTCTGCAGCATATTGCCTTATGAATCTTCCTCAAGTACCCAATTATCCTGCCGCCGCGGCGTGTCAGTGTCCTGACAGCTGCGAGGCGCGGGCCGGCCCTGCTGTCAGAGGTGAAAGACGGCGGGCACCCCTATTCCTCACCGCATTTCCATTACAACGCCGACCAAGAGAGGCGCGCGCTGAAAGGAGTTCGTTAGGAATGCCACGGAGGTCAAAGACTGCTTGGAAGAAAAGGCTGAGGTGAAAATTAAAAACAGGGGAAGTGCCAGGATGGTCCAGACAGGTGCCGCTGCTATTACAGCGGAACATTACGGCAAGACGCCTCTCGCAGGCCCGCGGCGCTATTGTGGGAGAGCGCGCACTCTCGGGCTGGCTTTAATTGAGATCAATTTCACAAGTACCATCCTCTGCAAAGTCCTTCAACTGACTGAAAACCAAATGAAGCTTTTGTAAGTGGCGACAGGATTTTCTGTTGCCTTCCCCTCAGCCCCCTCCTCAAATCGATGATATTCTAAACTTTTGGAGATTCTGTGCTAAAGAAAACAGCAGTTATTCTGGGCCAATCTCCATATATACATTTTAAAATATTTATTATTTGAGCTGTATTTTCATGAACCTAACCTGTTACTCCAATTACTGGTCAGCAGCAAACATTTGCTGGTGGGTCAGAAACACAAAAGGCCTCCAGAATTCTACCCAGATCGCAGGTGCTCTAAAAATTCAGTGATTCCACTTGGGGAGCACAGGGCCAGCACTTCTATCCCTGGCTGATTACAACTTAAAAGCGTTTGCTACATGCTGTTATGTATCCCTCTCTCTATGGGATACATAGAGAGGATGGTCTTGGGCCCACACTTGTGCAAATAAGTATAGAGATCATGTGTCATAATGGTGATGTCACTTAATAACCAGGAACATATCATAGTTATGCATGACATAGTTATGTAAGACTTTCTTGGTGTTTATCCAGCCTAAGGTAAGACTCCACACATGGAAGACCCCTCTCTATTTTAAAAAACTGCTAAATAAATGAAGACTCCAATAACAGACAGAAGGCAGCCCTGAAACAAGAGAAAACTCATACTATAGGGAATTTTATGGGTAATGGTAAACAGTTCCTTGTTTTGAGACCAGAGTAAAAAGACCATTTCTATTTAAATGCATCATAATGAATTTAAGATATCAGTTACAGAGAAGCTACTTATTATAAGGATTGTGGAGGGTTGAAATGAAATACACTAAAGAAATCTATAGCTATTCTCATCTAGAGAATTTCATGAACAAACAAATGAGGTCTGGTCTGGCTCTCAAGTATGAAAAGTTCCTTTTTATACAAGTACCCTAATAAGATTGCCGTATTTCAGTAAGTCACCATCCTCTTCAAATAATCGCTCAAGTAGTTATTGCAAGATTCAAATGACATAATGTGGGTAAATCATGAGGTTTTAGTATCTGGTATGCAGTTGAAGGGGTGTGCATGCATGTGCATGCACATATGTGTATGTGAAATATATACACATATATATGGTTTATATATGTGTGTATATAACATACATCCTATTTGTATTTAAAGATAATATATTTATTCCAATGAGGCTGCAAGTGATTAAAATCCAATTGTTTTGAATTCCCTCTAAATTATTTTCAGAGCCATCAGCACATTCTCTTTAGCAAGATTTATTTAGTGCTTAATAGCTGCAAAAAAAAAATCTTAGATTGGAAAAACTTCCTGTGATAGTGGCCTTGATTTTTGGACAGTGCTGTCACTCAGAAGTGAGAGTAATAAAAAGAGTCTCAACCAAGCAGGCCAAAATATATTATTTAGGGTCAAGATTGAGATATACTCTATCAAACAAGGAGATAGTTGCTTAGGTGACTTCTTGCCTGAAGACAACTCCAAAAGAGGAGCTGCAAGACTGTCTGAATAATGACAGCTTCAGGAGAGTACACATGTAGCTTCTGGAGTGACTGCATTAAAACCCAACACTTATTTGGCCACATAGACACTGGGGGTTGTGAAATACACATTTTCATTACTTTACACTCAAGCCTCATTCTTATCGGTGACAAATCTAGACTTTCTCAGTAAACCTGAACAGCTGGAAAAAAAAATCAATAAATGTTTATTATATATGTTTATAAACTGAAAAAAAGACAGACACCATTAGTTAGTGATTGCATAAAATCAAAAAATAATTAGAAAAAGAGTGGTTGAGTTCTTCTGGGGAAGACTTAGATACGTCTTTAATTATACAAGCCTGAGAGCCGGAAGGAGTCTTGGAGACCATCTTGGAGTTCTAGACCAATTCTCTCATTTTCAGAGAAGAAACATAATGTTCAGAGCAGTTATATTGCTTTGTCCAACCACACAGACTAAAAGGGGGAGAATGAAAAGACTGGATCAAAGTCTTATTCTAAATTTCCACTATACTTTGCTGTTCTAGAAATAGGATTTAAAGAAGTCATAATTATTTTAAGAAAAATTTTTTATTAAATACTCACACAAACAAATACCACTTTAAACGCCTCTAGCAATCTCATAACAGTGTATCTTTAGAACCAAGAAACTAATGACAAAATGACATGAACGTGTTGACAGGAGTGTTTCTAGAAGAGATCTCTGGAGTCAAACCTCTAGAACCTCTTTCTTTTTATTCTAGTTTCTCACTCTGGGCGTTGCTTCAGGAGTAATCTGACTTCCTGTGGACTACGTCCGACAGAGACAAGAATATGCTGAAAAGCCCATAAGAAAAACCTGATTATCCACTTACAAAGTCTTCATAATTTTATGAATGTATAACTGTCATTTGGGGTTAGGTAGAAAAAGTACCTTTATTCATCACTATTCAAAAATTTCCATTTTTTTCACACAAAACGTTCGATAAAAGTTTCTCTGAAAAATAAATAACTAACAACCCCCCATCAGAAAGAACTATTTATCAACGTGGTGATTCATTTTCCCTTTTTAACTTTTGTACTTTGGATTAAGTATAACACAAGTCAGCATTAATTTACATATAGTTAAATAACCAGAAAGTTTTTTGTTTAAAAAAGTAACAGATGCACCGAGAGAAATGCCACAAAGTTAAGTTTCATGCAGATACTAGTTTGCATACTTGGAGAGTCACAATTTAGATTTCAAAAGATAGGTAACCCTCATTTTCCTAATAGTCAAAGTATCTCACTTATGATTATGTGGATATATTATGTTTATTTATATTTTAACATGTATCCAGAAACATTTTAATTAGAAGTACACCATTCGTTTTTGGCTGTGGAATGGGACTTTTTGTAAACAAAGAGATCCTTTTAAATTTCTCTAAAAAGTTATCATAAGCCCCAAATTTGCAATTTCAGCCAAAGTACAACTATCAAGGAAACAGGATTTTCTTTCAAATCCCCTCCCCCAAACAGCACTCTTCTTCACATTAGTTTTCCAAGCAGAAGGAAATTTAAAGATCTTGCATTTAATCTCAGAAGCATCCTACTATGAATTTGCCACATCCTATCCCACAGACAGTTCTATTTCAACCGAGAATTAAATTACTCACCATGCCCATTTCCTAGAAAGCCCTGTAGCATCAAGAAAGAGAATTCTTTTTGACAATAAATGATTGATCTCCTAAGGAACCAAAATAGTTTCTCTCTTTCCAAAATTGCATTCCTGCTACTTTAGATGTGTTACCATGTAGATACACTTGCAAAGACATCTGACTATCTACAAAAAATAGCCCTTTGGCTGGTTCCTTTTTGATTCCACTGAATTGGACAAGGGAAAGGAAAGAGAACTACCACGAATAAACACCTATGCTTTATATGCATTGTTCCATTTAATCCTCGCACTAGCGGAGGAAGGAACTGCCACCATTCTACATACTGATACTCAGAGATATGACACCAAAAGGATGAGCAACAACAAAAACAGCAAGATAAACTGGACTTTATCAAAATTAAGAACTCTTAATTAAGAACTCTGAAAAGCCATATGTTATAATTCCACAGCTAACATCATACTTGATCAGTAACAAGATGAGGACGTCCACTCTTGCCACTTTTATTCAACACAGTATTAGAAGTCCTAGCCAAAGCAATTAGGTAAGAGAAAGAAAAACGCACCTAAATTGGAAAGGAAGAAGTAAAATTGTTACTATTTGCAGATGACATGATATTATATATAGAAAACTCTTAAAGACTCCATCAAAAAACTGTTGGAACTAATAAACAAATTCAGTAATGTTGCAGGATACAAAATCAATACACAGAAAGTTTTTTTTTCATTTCTACACACTAATAATGAACTATCAGGAAGAGAAATTAAGAAACAACCCATTTACAATTGCATCAAAAAGACTTAAGTACTTAGGATTCAATTTAACCAAGGAGCTGAAAGACCTGTATACTGAAAACTATAAGACATTAAGGAAAGAAATTAAAGAAAACCCAAATAAATGGAAAGATATTCCATGCTTATGGATTGGAAGAATTAATATTGTTAAAATATCCATACTAGCCAAAGTAATCTACAGACTCAGTGCAATCCTCATCAAAATTCCAATGGCATTTTCACAGAAATAGAACAAACAATCCTAAATTTGTATAGAACCACAAAAGACCTTGAAAAGCCAAAGCAATCTTGAAAAAGAAAAACAAAGCTGAGGGCATCATGCTCCCTAATTTCAAACTATAGTACAAAGATACAGTAATTAAAACAAGTAATTGGCATACAAAGGAACACATACCTAAATGGAACAGAATAGAGAACCCCTAAATAAACCCATGCATATGTGGTTGATTAGTTTATAGCAAAGGAGCCAAGAACATACAGTGGTCAAAGGAGAGTCTCTTCATAAATGGTGCTGGAAAAACTGGAGACCCATATGAAAAGAATGAAACTAGAACACTTATCTTACACCATCCAAAAAAATTTCACTAAAATGGATTAAAATCTTGAATGTAAGACCTGAAACTATAAAACTTCTAGAAGAAAACAGGGGGAAAGCTCCTTGACAGAGGTCATGGCAATGATTTTTTAAATCTGATATCATAAGTAAAAGCAACAATACAATCTTGTTTATTCTACATTTTAGCACAGGGAAATATATACAAGATCTTGCGGTGGCTCACAGCGAAAGAGGATGTGACAATGAATATATGTATGTTCATGTATAACTGAAAAATTGTGCTCTACACTGGATTTTGACACATTGTAAAATGACTATAACTCAATAAAAAATGTTTAAAAAAATAAAATAAAAAAATAAAAAAATTTTAAAAATAAAGGCAGCTTTTCAGAAAAAAAAAGTAAAAGCAACAAAAGCAAAAATGAACAAATGGGACTACGTCAAGCTAAAGAGCTTCTGCACAGCAAAAGAAACCATCAACAAAATTAAAAGGCAACATACTTCATGGGACAAAATATTTGCAAATCATGTATCTGATAAGAGGTCAATATCCAAAATATATAAAGGATTCATACAACTCAATAGCAAAAACAAACAAAACCCCCCAAAAAACAAAAAACGAAAAAAGCTCCAAACAATGCAATTAAAAAATGGACTGAAGATCTGAATAGACATTTTCCAAAGAAGACATACAGATGACCAACAGGTAAATGAAAAGATGCTTAAACAATTAATCAACAGGTGAACTAAAAACAACCAAAATATCACCTAACCCCTGTTAGAATGACTGTTATCAAAAAGACAACAAACAAGTGTTGGTGAGGATATGGAGAAAAGGGAAATCTTGTGTTCTGCTGGTAGGAATGTAAATTGGTGCAGCCAGTGTGGAAAACAATATGAAGGTTCCTCAAAAATTAAAAATAGAACTTTCATATTATCCAGCAATTCCACTTCTGGGCATTTAGCCAGAGAAAACAAAAACACTAACTTGAAAAAACACAGGCACCCTCCCATGTTCACTGCAGCACTATTTACAGTAGCCAAGATATGGAAGTGACCTAAGCATCCATCAATGGATGAATGGATAGAGAAATTATGGTGTTTTATATGTATATGTATATATAAAGGAAACCTTGCCATTTGTGACTACTTGGATGAACCTTGAGGGCATTATTCCAAGTGAAAAACGTCAGACAGAGAAAGACAAATACCGTATGATCTCTTATATATAGAATCTAAAAAACAAACAAACAAGAAAACCCAAGCTCATAGATACACAGAACAGATTAGATTGGTGGTTGCCAGAGAAGGGAGGAGGGGTGGGAGAAATGGGTGAAGGGGGGAACAAAAGGTAAAAATTATGATGATGATTATTGTTATTATTATTATATGTTGATTACATTTTAAAATGATAATACTTGGGACATGTTGGGTTAATAAAATATATTATTAAAATTTTTAAATTAAAAAGATAAAGCTCTGAGAGAATAAATATATAAGTTGAAAAAATCTTTAAAACTATCAGAAAAGAGTGTAAAAAATGCCTTTATGATATTTCTTGGGAAAGATTTCTTAAAATGGCACAAAACAAAGAAACTAGAAAAGACTGGAATTTCACTGTGTGAGAATTATAAAGAGCCAAACAGTTAAAAAGTTAGAACTCACTGAAAGAAAATATTCATAAGACATAAAACAAAGGATTAGTATCTTATATAAAAAATTTCAAATGAATAAAGAAAATTCTAGTAAGTCTAATAGAAAAATGAATCAAGGATATAAACTAACAATAAACGGAAACAAATGTATCAATAAACAGGTTTCTACTCAGTTGTAGAAAGAAAGTGTAAGAATGTTTAAATTTTACATAATTGATTTCATCATCTTCGTAAGCCACTGTTCTCACTGGTATGGGGGATTTGGGGTTGGTGAATGCAGAGTAGGGGGTACATTTGGTCTAATTCACCTTCAGATAACACACGGGGGAAAAAACCCTGATCATCAAAGGAAGAATAAGTAATTGTTTGATGCACAGACTTTACTAAGGTAAGAAATCAGACTGAAGCATTTAAAAAAAAAATTTAACATTAGTTGAAACCTTCACTTTAACCAACTGATTAAAGAAACTAGAATCCAGATTCCTTGAGTACACTGGTTAAACTATGATCTCATCTATAAAGTGAGAATATTCCATTAGAAAGTTCATTTATTTAGCAAAGATGTACTAAGTGCCTAATTTATTCCAAATGCTGGAAATATAGATGTGAGCAAAACAAAGTCCCTGTACTCATATGACTGATAAATTAATAGGAGAGACAGATATAAAGCCAAGAAAAAAAAAAAAACTCTGCTCTTAGAAATACATTATTATGAGAATGGTGAAGAGATAAGCTACAGACTGGGAAAAATAATTGCAAATCACTTATATGATACAGAACTTTAACCCAAACTACATAAAGGACTCTCAAAACTCAATGATGTGAAAACAAACAACCCACGTTAAAAATGAATACAATTTTTGAACAGACATTTCACCAAAGAGTATATGCAAATGAAAATACACAAATGAAGAGATGCTCAATATCATTAACCATTAAGGAAATACAAATAAAAACTCCAATGAGATTCTACTACAAAACTTTCTGAGTCTCTACAATTAAAACGTCTGACCATATCAAGTGTTGGCTAGGATATGAAGCAACTGGAACTCAAACACTGCCAGCAGGAATGTAAAATGACACAATCACTTTGGGAAACAGTCCAGCAGTTTCTTAAAAAGTTATATATATATCCCTACTATTTGATTCAGCCATTCCACTCCTAGAGAAAGGAAAGCATCAGGTCTTACAAAAATGTGCACATAAATGTTCATAGCAGCTTTATTTGTAATAGCCAAACAATCCAAATGCCCATCAACAGGTAAATGGATAAGCAAACTTAGGTGTTTATATAGCCATACAATTGTATATGTGTATCCAGCTATACAATGGTATACAATAATAGTACTGCTGAATAATATTCATCTGTAGAAAACAATGAAATGTTGATACATGCAGCAACAAACTTTTGTGGGTGATGGATAGGTCCATTATCTTAATGTGGTGAGTTTCATGGGTATATACTTATGTTAAATTTATGCAATTGCAATAGACAGATACATATATATGTGTAACCAAATCATTTTGCTGTATAGCTGAAACTAATACAATATTGTAAATCAACTATACTTCAATAAAAAAAAACTTATACCATTGTGCACTTCAAATATGTGCAGTTTACTATAGGTCAAGTCTACTTCATTGAAAGTCAAAAAAAGCTCAGACACCCATGCAATCAATCCCCCTTCCACAAACTCCCATTTCTCAAACTACCCTTTTATGCTTCTTGCCCTAAGTCAGGATGTTCTTATGCCAGTTTCATCTTCAAGTGCTTGAATCTGAATAAAATTGTTGATAAGGTTAAGGAACACGTGCAGATAGGTCCTGGATCTCTCTGTCCACTAGAAGAGAGCTTTGATGGGCTTAAAAAATAAAAATAAAAATAAAAACCTTAAAAAGGAAGAAAATCACCCTGATTTATTACTCATGTTACAGCGAGCAATCTGGCAGGAAACAAAACCAGCAGTTAATCTGCCAAGCAGAAAAAATGCAATCCCTTTGTTGGTTGTTTAGAAGCATTCGGCTGTTTTATGGTGGGAGTCTATCAAATCCAATACATTTTACATGATTGCAAATCCCTTAAAATATGAAGATGCTCTCACGGTGTAACAGTGAGGGACTGTGGTACTTTGCAATAACAAATTTTGTTATTCTTTGTAAATTCTCCATTATCTATTTTTAATAGTAACAAGACAACAAATGCCATGCAGGTTATTTTAATACAAATGAATATGTGTGCTTTAATGTGCACATGGAAAGATAAGAATTGCCTTGCCTTCTTTCAGAATTGTAAGTCAGGCATATAAAATAATACAAAGACAATCCAATGGGTAAAATATATCTATAAATATCCATGATAATTTCCTATAAATTACACATTCACCCTTCAGTGGATTAAATGCCCTTAACCAAAGATGTAGGATGAGAACAGATTGTACCATTCTTCATCTTTTCTGCATAAACTCTGTTAACTGCAACCCTAAATGGAGCAGCTATTTTCAGGGTAATGTAAGACGACACTGGGGATACACCAGGAGTGTTTCAATTACTGGGAAGTAGCCTAGCCTGGAATGGCTCACTTGCTCACTTTTCAGTTGGGCCCATAAGGTGATCATTTATGACACTCTCTGTTAGCTATGACCCACCTCCCACAGCCCCTCTGTCCTCTCAGTTCCTCTGAGTGCTGCCGTCCCTGTTGTCTGGCCCCCAGACCCCTGCTTCTCCTTGGGCCACTGACCATCACTGGGCCACCTCCCTGATGTCATCCTGACTCAGACTCTTCCACTGCCCGTCCCATCTCTGCCACTCTGAGCGCTTCATCCTCTCTGGGATTTTTAAGCTCATTCTCTGTGTTACAACACTAACCACAGAATCAATCAGAATTTTCTTCTATTTTCTCATGTTAAATGTAACTTAGTTTTCCTCAAGCTCAAAAACCTTATTCTCAATCTTCCTACAACAGCTGCTCCTTCGCCAACATCAGGACCAGGGGCCAAGACGGTCCAGCTCCCCTGCTGTCTTGCTGCTCATTGCTGCTTCCATTCATTGCTTTCCCAGTTCACCGGACTGCACCTTCATGGAAGTTCGTGGCCTCCAGGGCACCACTCTCTCCCCTTCCCCCCACCTTATTTACCAACTTCAAGGCTGGCTCTGCCATCATTCTCAGATCCTCCCTTACCATTCGAGAGGATCACTCCTCCAACACCCCATCCCTCCCCAGGTTTCTCAGCTGCTCTGACACAAGGAGAGTCAGGTCCATCTCACACTGGTCATGCACGCTTCGACACTGCCCCGTTCACAGACTCTGAAATAGCCCTGGCTAATCACACTTGACTGTCCACAGTCATACTGCTCTCCTGTCATCACTCTCTGTTGCTGAACTTCAGCACAGATTCAGTGTTGTTAATATGACCTCAAAAATCACAAAATCACAAAAATGGGGAGAGCTAGCTTTCTGAACCAAAAGGCTGACATCGTTAGTAGCTTTGGAGATTTGGTTTATAACTGAAGTCATAAAAATCAGGAAAACAGCCACAGTCTTTAAGGAGGAAAATCCTCCTTTTGATTTAGCAAAGCAAGCCCATCTATGTGCTAATTTTAATTTTCATCAGGCCCTTCGCCATCTGGCCCCAGCTTCTTGTATCTCCTACCTTCCTGCACCCTTCCTGCATCCTTCCACTCCCTCAGCCCGGCTCCCGCGCCATCCCCAGCCACTCTGAGCTCTCTAGGCATGTTGTGCCTTTCCTCCTGGTCACCCCTCTTCTGGAAGGCCGTATCCCCCCCCGGAAATATCTATCCTTTCTTTGGTCTAGCTCAGATGCTACTTTCTCTTTAAATCCCTTTCCCGGCTCTCTTAGGATTATTCATCCCTACTAGTGTTCTTGAGTGCCTACTGTGTGTCAAGCACTGTATAGGTTCTAGAGGTGCATCAATAAACAGAACAGATGAAAATCCCTGCTATGGGATTCAGTGGGAAGAAACTGATAACAAACAAGAGGGTAGGTTAAAAAATATATACAGTATGTTATTTATTAGTTACATATTTTGTTAATGCATGCTATAAACCAGGATGGAAGGAAAAGGGGTGCTGAGAATTGGGAGGGAAATTGCCGTATTAACATGGGGTGATCTAAGGAGGTTGCACTGAGTAGGTGACCTCTGAGCAAACATTGAAGGAGCTGAGGAAGTGAGCCTGCAGCTGGAGAATGACAAGATCAGTGTTCATCGCTAATATCTTGGTGTTCATCGCTAATATCAAAGTCAGACTGTGAATTCTGTGAGGGCAGAGGCTGTTTCTTATGGATGTTTGTGCCTTCAGCTTCCAGAATGGTTTGTAAGGGCTGAAAAAAATGACGTTTGAATTAAAATTCCAGCATGCTCTGCTTATGCCTGTCTGGGTAAATTTCACATTTTCACATGCCTTTTCTCAGAGGTAACATTACAAATAGGCAACTGAGTGAAAGGTGACAAACTTCAATTACCATAAAAGCAACCCACTGCATGCTTTCAGCACTCATTGTAAAATAAACAGTTAAAAGGTAACTGTCCTTGGTGTTGATATATTGAATCTTAAAACTAAATTCCTGGCCTTCTCCAACATATTTATGTGTCTAATAAAATGCAAAGGAAGTTTATTTCTTTTGCATGGCATTTTATTAATGTAAATGATCAAAAGTTTCATGCAATGCATTATCCTTGAACTATAGTGATTCTCCGCAGGACTACATTAATGGAAAATCACTGTCAGTACATTTTAAATAGATTTGGGAGGGTATTACAGTTTTCTCCTTGTACAAAAATATCCCAAAATCTATAATTAAATGAGATTATTGAACCAGTAAATGGCTACAATACTGTATTAAAGGCAGCAAGTTTAAATGTGAGACCTTAACGACATATGTCATGTGTAAGTCTCAACTGAAATAAATCATAAGCTAGAGACCAACTGACAATTTTTCACACATACAAAATCCTCGTAGAAGAAGTTAAAGTGACCCATAACAAAGAACAAAGAAGGATTTGATCCTACTGAGATGACCTCACTGACGGGTAAAACTATCTCTAGAATATCTGTCAATTATATTGGGGAAATAGTCCCATTGTAGAGTGTGGGTGTGTCTCAGAAACTCACTTGGCCAGATGACCTCAACAGTGAAGCAGAGGGAACATCTTCAGGTTGGGCCTCTTGCATTTCAGAACTTGTGGTTATAATTTTAAAGGAAGCCCATGAACGTAGGCTGGAATCATGCTTTGGTCATAAATAAAGCATTTAGTCTCCTTGTTAGAATGACAAATTATCCATAAAACCCAAGAGAAAAAAAATGTTTGATGTATGATCCCCATATTACTCTCTAAATAGAATTGTTTTTATATAAACATTGTGGTTTCTAAGTCTTCGAGGTGTTTTTGTCAAATCTGTGGCCAATACATGGGTTATTTTTACATGCCAATTTCAATCGGTTAGCAGTGGCTGGCCAGACCACTGGACACAGAAGAGAGCAGACCAAATCGGCCATCAGCAGGCAAGACTGCTGTGATCAATTATTAATGTCTGCCTTGAGCAAGGGTTACTATTATCACATATGCTATTCTTGGCTTCAAAGGATGATAATACATTATTGCAAGAATCAGGCATGGTGATGGAAGAGAAAATGTAACTTGAGACCCAAAAAGAAAGATGAAACAGCAAGAAGAGAGTAGGCATTTGTTTTTGTCCAGCTGTCCCTCTTAACTTATAAATTATCCTTCTTTTGCTAAAATCTTGGGTGTAAATATATATATATTTGCTTTAATAAGGCAGGTTAACTCCTTTACAGAGCACAAACTAGCTATCCACCAGGACATTAAAAGATGAGAGAATGGCACTGTATCTGCTGGGGTTTGGTCAGGAAAGCAGAATCCACTGCAGATGTTTCAAGCAGTAAGAGATTTTACCCAGGGCTCTGCAGACAGAGCCTTAGATATGCGTGAGCTTCTTTGCAATCCCATCACTGAGGAATTGATGTTTGAGATTTTAATTTTTTCCCCTTTATTCTGTTTTTCATGTAGACTTCTAAATAATTAGTTAACATTCAAGGTAGCTCCATTAAAGTCAGGGACAAGATAAAAATATTATGGTTACTGTGTAACATTATTTGGAGAGTTCTAGCTAATGAAACGATAATTTTTAAAAAGTGACATAACTGTAGGAAGAGAAGAAGCAAAGGTATTACTCACCTTAAAAAAACTGAAACAAAAAACATGAAGGAGCAAAGGAGTGAACAAAAAAGTTAATCTTTCCCCAAGAAAAATCTATAGAAGTTGATATGTTAAGAAAGAGCCATATAATCAGAACATTGAGAAATATGAAGAAAAGTGCTAGGAAAAAAAATAATCAAAAATTGCTTAACTACTTAAGTAGTAGCTTCTTGGGGAGACAGATGAGGGTGGAAAGGGTTGTGATAAAGAGATTGATTTTTTTTCATTACAAGCTTTTCAGTGTTATTTGCTATTGATTTATTTAACTATGTGATGGAAAAGCATTTTCTCTTTTTACTTTATGAATTTAGACTGTGCAAATTTTACTACAACAGGTAATACTTTGTAATTAAAACAAGAATTCCTTAATCCAAGAAAACCCATGGAAAAATCTGCTAAAATTAATGAGAGTATCTAGAATAACATAAAAAAAAACAATAGCTTTCTTATGTATCTTTCAAAATCATTAGAACATATAATGTGAAAATTTTCTATTCCTGATGGTGACAAAAAATATTAAATACTAGCAATAAGACAAATAGCAAATATACACGAGCTATAACATTTTATAGAAAGCTACAAACGAAAACACGTAAGTAGAGAGGTTAACCACATTCCTGGTTGGAAAACTCAATATTATAAACCTGTAAACTCTACTAAAATTAATTTATAGATTTAGTGCAGACTATAACAAAATCCTCAATTGAATTTTCTATGGAACTTACTCAATTGATTCTAAAATCTATCTGGAAAAGGAAATGTACAAAATCAGCTAAGAAAATTCTGAAAAAGGAAACAAAAAGGGACTTGCTCTGCTAGATATAAAATATACTATAAGTTTCCAATAATTTTTAAAATACGATAGTAGAGCTAGAATAAACCAGGAGATAAACAGCTATAGAAAAAAGGTAAGCAATTCACACTCCAACAATCTGATGGATATGTGAGAAGATGCTAAATTTCTCTGACAATAAGAGAAACAACAATTAAGTGATGAGCTACTTGTTACCCAGCTTGTTGAAAATATCAAGAAAAAAAGTAACAATAAATTCTGGAAGATACATGGAGACACTGTGCTATTTGTTTAAGCAACTTGTCTCAGCCATTCTGGGGAAATTTGCCAGAAAACCTACACGTTAATGGGCTTAAAACTTGACCCAGAAATTCTACTTCTAGAACTCTATCCTGGAGATATATTCATGCATGTGCAAAAAAGAAATATGTACAATAATATTTATTGACACAAAATCCTGGAAATTACCTAAATGACATTCATTATAGGAGAGATTATAAACTATGTAGCCATAAAAACAACATAGTAGACAGAGCCTTATGTATAGATATAGACAGATCTCCCTCTGTATCCCTAATATTGCACATGGAAAAATCCAGCTGCAGCACATTATGAATAGTATGACACAAGTTCTTTCTAATCTATACATGTATGTACATATGTGCATATGAAAACGTTTGCAAGAATATACATAAAATGTTTAACAAAAGTTCCTTTTGAAAAGGAGAGTGAGATTGGAGTAGCATGAAGGCAGACGTTCACATCTTACTTCATACATTCCAGTGTAAGTTTGAGATTTTTGCTTAGGGCAGAAATGTTTGCATCCATTTGTAACTAGACATATTTTCTTTTTAGATTTATTTATTTAAATTTTTTAATGGAGGTACTGGGGATTGAACTTAGGACCTTGTGCATGCTAACCATGCGCTCTACCGCTTGAGCCATACCCTCCCCACTAGACATATTTTCATAAGGCCATATTTAAAATATTTTAAACCAGTCTACCAAAGAAGAAAAGCCTATGGCAAGTATATTTTTCTCATTTCATATTTAAGTTGAAATTTTAATTTTATCAGCCAGTGTTTTGTAAGGAAGAAAAATTACAAGTACAGAATTCAAAATTAAATGTTTAATTTTCAGTTTTATCATTACCTTTTCCTTTTTTTTTTTAACTACAATATTTAAAGGTTTCTTTTTTTTTTTTTTTTACAGAAAAGGAGAACAGGAAGAGGAAAGAAAAAAGAAGGAAATAAGAAAAACTTGCATAATTCCAGAAGCTGTAGGAAAAGCTCAGCTGTATCCTATTGGGTAAAGTTGCTCATCACCTCCCCCAGGCACAGAGTGGCAGAAAACAGCCTTGAAAAGAGCCCTCAGATTATCATAATAAAAACAGATGGGAGATGGATGAGGATGGGCTTCCTCTCACGGGGTCAGGCATTCACCTGACCAAGGGGCCAGCGATTCGACAGAAAAGAACGGTGGCATTTCTCAACCAATCTGTGGTACATACACACTGTACAGTTCTTCAACCACTTTTCTACTGGTTGTGAAGAGAAACTGGCAGACCTTTCTCTTTGTCTGCAGCAAACTGAAACAACTCTCAGTATTTTAGATGCAAAGTTGTCATCTATTCCAGGCCTAGATGATGTCACATTTGAAGTCAGCCCCTATAAGTGATACCTAGACGGTATCACAAATCAATCTCAGTCTGTGATCACTTTGGAGTGATCACAGCAGAAGAGTTTACACGACTCTGGACCACAGGAAAGTAAAGTAACACCAGAAAATATCTTAACTGTCGCCAAGGATCCAAGATACGCCAGGTATCTCAAAACAGTTGAAGTCGGTGTTCCGGTGATGGCAATAAGAAATAAAATGATATCAGAAGGACTAGACCCAGACCTTGAGAGGTCAGATGCTCCAGAGCCTGATGGTGAAGGTGAAGAAAATACAGAAGAAAGTCCTGGTAGCGAATCTTCTTTTAGTGACTAAGCTTAATTTTGATAACAATTACATATACATCTGTTGGTGCACATTTACATTATATAATGTATAATGTTCAGAGAGCCTGAACTGTAACTCTAAGTCATAAAAACATCAGCTACCTGTCAACCACCAAACTTCTTCTATGTCAAAAAAAAAATTTATCCAAAAAAACAAAACAAAACCCAAAAAACAGACAGGAATCCGAGCTGGTGTTTCCCAGCATACAGAACACCTGCTGCCTTCCTTGCTCACACAGAAGATGCAGACGAGACCAAACTGCTCACTCCCAGTTTTTTCTTAGCTCTTTTAGATTTTGTCATAAAGATGTTCCAGACCAGGCTTTGCCACTACATCTTCCCTATTATTACATGCCAACGCCTTCTTGTAAAATTGCAAATCACCATGCAAATTGTTAGATGTGATTATTACCAATTCCTGCAAATTACTTTTTAATACCTCTCTTCCTTTCTCTAATCAACACCTCACCATAAAAATAAATAAATGTTGAGAATTCAAATTAAACAATAACAATAACCCCCTTACTTAGTGCCTATTATGTGCAAAACTCTGAACAATAAACTGTGAGAAAACAAAAAATGAGTTAGACACAGTCCTTACTCTCTAAAAACCCTAATAATGTAACAGAGACAGTAAATATGTCCACAATCACTTTCATAGACCAAATTCAAAAAAGGCTTTTAAAAAAAAAATTGAACTATAGTTGACTTACAATGTTGTGTTAATTTCAGGAGTACAGCAAAGTGATTCAGTTATACATATACATATATATATCTGTTCTTTTTCAGATTCTTTTCCATTATAGATGATTATAATATATTGAATATAGTTCCTTGTGCTATACAGCAGGGCCTTGTTGTTTATCTATTTTATATATAGTAATATGTATCTGTTAATCCCAAACTCCTAATTTATCCCTCCCCCTCTTTCCCCTTTGGTAATCATAAACTTGTTTTCTATGTCTGTGAGTCTGTTTCTGTTTCTTAAATAAGTTCAGTTGTTATCATTTTTTTTTGGTTCCACATATAAGGGATAGCATATGATACTTGTCTTTCTCTGTCTGACTTACTTCCCTTAGTATGATAATCTATAAGTCCATCCATGTTGCTGCAAATGGCATTATTTCATCCTTTTTTATGGCTGAGTAGTATTCCAGTGTGTGTGTGTGTGTGTGTGTGTGTGTGTGTGTGTGTGTGTGTGTGACATCTTCTATATTCAGTCATCTGTCGAAGAACATTTAGGTTGCTACCGTGTCTTGGCTATTGTAAATAGTGTTGCTATGAACATTGGGGTGCATCAATCCTTTTGAATTAGAGTTTTCATCTTTTCCAGATATATGCCCAGCAGTGGGATTGCTGGATCACATGGTAACTCTACTTTCAGTTTTTGGAGAACCTCCATACTATTCTCCATAGTGGCTGTACCAACTTACATTCCCACCAGCAGTATAGAAGGGTTCCCTTTTCTCCACAACCTCCCCAGCATTTATTATTTGTAGACTTTTAATAAAGGCTTTAGTAACCAGATAGCTCATGGTGAGGAGGGTGATATCTACCCAGATGGGCTATAGAAGGTTTTGCCTACTGGGAACGACATATCATCTGAACCTTGAAAAAATGGGGACAAAGGATATTCCAGGAAAGATCTATATGACCAAAGGCTTAGGAGTGAGAATTGCAAGTAATCTGGTGGTGAAGCTTGATGGATGGGGGAAGGGCAGAGGGAAAGGGAGGCAAATGTAACTGGGGATCAATCTGAACAAGAAACCTGGGGCACGTGTTCTCAACAGCATCCTAGTTAATGTCTCCATGCTTATTTGAGGATCCTATGGGCTTTTTTTTTTTTCTGGCTTGGGATTTATTTCTCATCTATAGGAGCTACATAATGAGGACTTCCCTGTATTTTACTACATTCACTAAATTGAGCATTTTGAATCAAATAAAAAAGACTTGTGATCCCCAGATCACTTCATCTGTAATTTGATCACAAAAAAGAGGTTATTCCCACTTCAAACACAGAGGGAGAGTGTGGCTTTTGGGGGCACCGAGGGAGACTGCATTTCAGTCCTCATCTGCTTTGCAAACAGCCTGGTGCACAGGAGAGGGGAGGCCAGCCCCGCAATGGGGAGATGAGGAACAAGGGCCCAGAGCTGTGACAGCCAACAGGAAAGAAGAAATGGGAATGGGCCCTGTTCTTATGGACAGAGTACAGACGACTCTGTACCCTTTGAGGACTCTCTGGAAAACATTTTTATGTAAAGCCATCTTCTCAAAATATACACATGCACATCCCAGTGAGCTGGTGCAAATGCACACTGTGCAACTCCTTGTTTGAAGCCAGAGTAAGGCCATTTATTGAATTAGTTAGTAATGAAAGCAAAAATAAAAAGCACACTCAGAGAGATCAACGAAATTTCTTAAACAGGGGAAATAACCAGCCTTTCATAGTCTTTGCTGACATCAGCACCCAGAGAGGACAAAAAAACACAGAAGGTTAAAAACCCTAAGACTCCCATAGGACTAAAAAAAAAAAAAACAAACCCCAAAAAACCCCCATAAAAACCGTCTCATGAGACTCTGGAAAGAAGACTCTCACACCAGAGACATCTTCATCGAAAGATGATATCACATCAGGGATTATCTTGGCAAAAATGATGTCAGTTGATGTCAGTTGACATTTCAGGGACCCCAGCTGTGGAAATGTTTTTATGCCTGGTTGAAAGAGCAGATTCCAAAAGCAGTGGGAAGCCACCCTCTAATTATATCAGGCTTGAATCTGGACCACGGAGATGACTGGTGAAAGGTACACAGCAGGGATTCTGCAAGCAGTTGCTGGCAGCCTGATCTTCACTGATCTGACGTCCATTCTTTCTAAAACAAGGTTCTCTTTTTTTCTTTTTTGATTATAAAAATACTTCATTGTCAATGGTAAATTTTGATAAGGTACAAAAAAATTCAAAAGGGGAAATAGAACTTACCCATCATCATATCATGCCCATATAACAACTTTTCATTTTGATGTTACTCTCCTTTTTCCCCTATGTTATTCCAACACTTTCAAAACATTAATTTATATGATACATCATAGGATTTATCTGACTGATGTATATAAAATGGAAAAAAAACCTACCCATGCAAAATGAAGGGAAAAAAAAAGTATCCTGGCAGAATCGTATAAACTACATTAAAGTGTATTTGTAGATTCAGTTGCTTAAATTTTATCTCCAAATGCAATGAAGGCAATACAGTAGAAAATACAATAAAAACATTCTTTTCGGGGAAGATATTCATTACCGGAACCATGTTCCACAGTCACAGTGCAAATGCTCATTCTAGTTAAACAAGGTTGAGTGATTCCTCACGTGTTTCTCTGCAATCTAGGGACACGATAAAGAAAGTGCTACCTAAGTAAATTTTATAAAGATTACAGTAGGCCAAACTCAGAGAACAAAGGGGAAGAAAAACAACAATATTCAAAGCAGCAATGAAAACCAACATAATTTAATCCCACCAGCAGATGTTTGCTTGGTGCTATTTGTTTTGCCTTTTCTAGGATTGAGGAATTGCTTCCTAATTGCAAAAAACAACCAAAAACTTAGATACTTCATGCATTTGAATTTGATATACGTATCAAATATATATTCAATTTTCAATTAATTCTGCAAATATTCAGCCCAGTCATGAGAGATCAGAGCAAAATGTCAATTGAATTTACACATGGTGTTAAATGTTTCTAGATTTCTGTTTTTATATATCTTTAATTTATGGAGATCCTACTTGCTGAATATTAGCATAAATTTTTCGCTTAAGAAAACGAGTCCTTCAATAAACACAATTGGCATATTTGAAGGTATAATATATTAATATTTTTCCATGAAATGATCACAAACAAGCACATCTTTGGACATCAGTGAGAAACTCGTCTGATGGAGGAAATCCTTCTGCAAAGTACCTGGACCTCAAAAGTATCAGGACAAGAATGACCCACTCAGAAGATGGCTTATAGTATATTTATCTCTGCTGGTCTCCTGGAGTTATAATGATTACTGTCAGCAGGGATGCCCTTTCCTCTGACAGAGCTGACACTGCTGAGTATAAATTAAAGGAAAATCAAATTTTTTAGTCTCTGAGAGGGTGGCAGGATGGGGGAGGGGCAGAATCTTTCCTTCCATATCTTTCTTCTCACTATTTAGAGTTTGTCAAGGAAAACCCAGTGCCAGAACATTTAAACAGAGATGATGCACGCTAAATGGGGAAGTTTTTGTTGTTGAGTGAAACAGGGTGAGACAAACACTACTGAGAAACGACCCATGCTCCTTCAGCTTTCCCTAACCATCACCCAAACAAAAAAGATGAATCCTAGTCCTTTCCAGCTTTGTTCTCACAGCTCAATCTGTTAGAACTAAGAATACATTCTGTTATAAATTTCCAAAAGACAAAGTATACACATTTCTTTACAAAAAAAAAATTCCACATGTTAAAAACTTAGAGACATGGATGACTGAAACAATTACAGAATTCTGTATCATTAGAGATTTTTGTAATAAGGCTTCAGGATTTCACTGTGGT
Source organism: Vicugna pacos (assembly GCF_048564905.1). Lineage (NCBI taxonomy): Eukaryota > Metazoa > Chordata > Mammalia > Artiodactyla > Camelidae > Vicugna > Vicugna pacos. Next base: position 62,832,800 of record NC_132994.1, on the reverse strand, counting down.
AGAAACAATGAAAGGTTTTTCAAATTGCTGATGAAAAGCTTAACATAAATTCAGTATTATTATGAATTCTCATATTCATATTTTACTGTTGCTTCACGGTAACTCTCACTAAAAATGAAAGTCAACCCCTGTTCTGGCTAGATCCTTAATTGCATGGAGGTATGCTAATGTGGTAATGACACATTATCAGATGTTGTTTTTACCAAATATCCTACAAGACAGTTACTAGTATACTGTGAAACATTAATAATTAAAAACAAATCACACTTGTCAAAATAAATACATCTGTCTATCATAATATCCTTGTTTCTTTACTTTCACTTGTTTTCCAAAATGGCAGGTGTCAAAGTGGATCATTTGTTGTGGTACATGTATCCAATTATGCACACGGTTTAGAAAAGACCTGACAGCAAGATTGAAATGATTAAATACATGAGAAAGAGTGATGTAGCGGAAGGGGCGAATTCTCTGCAATTATTGTTCCAGGATCACCAAAGACAATAGAATGAGCCCCAAACCAGAAATACGCCATCAGTGATATTTACCCAAGCCTCTGCATCCTGAACATTCTCATCCACAGCAGGGAGCTTGGAGTGAGGGGTCCTGATACACTGACGTGCATTCATCAACAAGGTGAAGGAGATCAATATTATGAGAAGGATTCATTTATTACACAATTTACTGCACAGTTCAGTCACCCGGTTCCTCAGTTTCATATTTAACTTTTAAGTCCTTCACTAATTCAAATATTGTTCTTACATATCAAAATGGAAGCTGGCCTTGCCTCTCTGTTCCTAAGATTTTGTACCCTCATTCATTTCCATTTTTCAAAGTAAACCAGGGAGCAAGTTTACTCCTTTAGAATGAGGTCCTTAATTACCGAGTGGACTTGAGTATCTGAAAGGCTTGCCTGGGGCATCCATCTCTGAAAGGAGATAGTTGTAACCTCATTTGCTTTCTGTGCCCAAAGTTTGATAAATTACAAATGAGGAGACCTTGTGCTGTTTAACTGAGAAAGGTGAATAAGTACATCAAATACTATACTTTTTTCACCTTTCACTAAATGCTGGGCAGAGAAACTCTGCTCAGTAAGCATGTAGCAGGAAACATGGCTGGTCCCAGCAGTCCTGTGCACCCTTGAGAGTATTACGTGGGTCATCTGCCCTTTGCTGCTGTGTCTTCTTATTCTTCTGAGTATGTGAGACATAAAGAAGGGACGGAAAGGAATGGAGGAAGATCATTCATCAATCTACAAAAATAGGGGTGGGGAGAAATGGGGAAACCATGAATTTAAACTGGGCAAGCCATCTTAGTTAAAAAAAAAAAAACAACAAAGCGAGGTCCTTCTGATGAATGACAGTGCTCTTGTTAATTTTAGCACTGTTCCTTCCAGCCAGCCAGTTTCCTGCATGATGAGTTTGGAGAGTGATTAATAATGTGATGACTAACAATGTCTCCCACGAGTATAAGATACTCCCACACTTCTCAGATGTTTATGAGAACTTTTAGAGAAACCCTTGCCTTAAAAAATTTAAAGGATACTCTTCCATCACAGTATGATGTCTAATTTTAATCTGTAGTGATACCAGGTGTGTTTTTCCAAATATTTTATGTGCTTATTTCTTCCAAGTGAAACACAACGCTTTCATTTTTGATTTTACATGTTTAAAGTATATTCGTCAATAAAAATCTGAGGATGAGGTCTCAATGTAAATGCCTTTGAGGATAACATTTATTTGGAATCTTAAGATTCTGCTTTTTTTTTTTCCCTTGGCTGTTCTTTTCCCAGGGTGGGGAAAGATGGCCAATTTTGCTCAGAAAGGAAATACATACACATATAACTGCCTGAGTTCCATCCAGAACTTAAGCACTGGTAGCCAATTTGGATCTGTGTGTTAGGGACAAGTCTGTGCATGACCTCACTGAGTACCCTGGCAGACACAAGGGGTGATCTAATGAAACTTGGGAGAGCAATCTTGAAACACGGTCTCAAAGAAACCTTGACCTGACTTCCCAATTCCCACTGGATCATGAAATCGAAAGGGCCAATGGGGTATTACGTCTTAGAAATGTCTGTTTCACCCAACATTGGCTCAGCATGGTGGGGATGCAGGTCTGGGGAAGGGAGGAGTTCTGAAAGTCACTGTACAAATCCTGTTCCTCAGGGTGTGCTGAACTTCTGTATTAGTACAAACCATTACCATAGTTACAGACAACAACCATGACTTACCACACTTGCATGTAATAAATTGTGGAATAAGAAAAGAAACACAGAGAAGAAACAATTTCGGTGTTCACATGTGTACAGTTCCAATTCTTGCCTGAGAATCCTTCTGCAGAAGGAGCTGGGCCATTTCAGCATGTCATAAGGACAGGCAGACTTCTAATTCAAGGCTCTCAAGACCCATCAGCTCCGCAGCCACCTCGAAGCTTCCTGTCAATGTTGCTAATGGCAAATCTAAGCATGTGAGTGTCTTCGTTCAGGGTGCTCCTAATTGCATCGTGATTGCCAAGTGATTGAGGACAATCATAGGGAGAAGACTGAAATGGCCTATTAGGACTTCGTGGCCATCCTCCTCCTTCCCCACAGAGCTGCTTTCTTTCCACAGGCACAACAGGGCGGTGACCTACAGATTTACTATAGCTTTTCCTAGTTCTATTTTCAGCCACTACAAGTTATGAAAATCTAACACTGCAGGGGAGGAATGGGAAATACACCCTAATGCTATAAACGTGAATCCTATTGCTAGATATTTGCAAAGAATTACTTGCAATTGCTTATTACTTATACTCTAGATGCTACTGCTATTTGTTTAATAAAAGCAAAAATGGAACATACTCATTCTTTTACCCTTTGGGAGAGCCATAGGGAAAATTATGCTTGTTTCATTTCTTGATCACCTCTAAGAATCCTTTATCTTTCTAATGAATCACCTCTCCACCATTCAAACCATCCCATCTGATCGAAAGGAATGTGAGCTAGTGTGCAAAATACAAATACAAATCCTTTTGTATCTGTTCTCTTCTCCCGATTACACGATCTTTTGCAAGAACCTTCTAGGTCATCATTGATAAGCTTTGCTGATAGCAAAACAATCTATAAAGAAGAAATTCACAGAACCTGGGAGAGGAAAACCCCCACAATTTCTCAGACATGTTTCCAGCACCAATAATTTGGAAGTTATTTCTTTAAAGGTTCTGAGAACACGCCCTGTTTCCCATTCGTATTTGATCAGGAAACTCATCTCCCCAAAGAATACCTATTAATCTGTTGACAACTCACAGCACACCAACTGTCGCCTGCCAATTTTAAAGTTGTTAGGAACACACTGGTCTCAATATTTCAGTTCATTCTGTTATGGAGTCATGATCTTTGATGTTTTCTATACAAAGTTTGCCTTTGAGAAGGTATCTTCTGAACTCATTCTTTTAGCCTGTATTAAATGCCCTTCATCTCACACTCAGTTTTTCAGTAGTTCGGGTTCTGGAGTAATTCTCTCATTAACTGAGTAAATTTTATCTCTGTGTCTGTTTCCTCATCTCTAAAATGAACACAGCAATTAAATTAGTGATCAAATTAGCTGACCGCATTAGGGATGTGTCCCCCAGAACAGTCAATAGATATGAGCTATTTCTGGTATCATTATGACACATGACGGAAGATCCAGAACAGTCCCCACAAAGTAAACACGATCTTCATTCACCTTTAACTAACCGAATTCTTACCTTCATTCCATGTGCTCAATGAATATTCTTCCCACCCACATTCTGCCTTGAAAGTGGACAAAACCCATGCTATCTCAATAGGAGATGAAATTTTTTTCATGCCTTTAATTTCTTTAATGCCTCTTATACCATCTCAATCATTATTTTAAGTGCACAGGTGGGCATAAAACTGCTAAATCCTTTAATAACCATTCTTTTCATTTTCTCACTCAGGCTTTCTGTATTTTGAGATGAATAGTCCCAGTTGCTAAATCAACTATCATTTTACTGGAAAGATTCAGTAGAGATAATTCCACATTTAACTGTGGGCTTTCATTTTGGGCGCTACTAGTTTTAGCGGCTTGGAGTGGAGTCCACATCCTCTGCAGTTCACAAAAGGAGCTATAAATAATACTGATCCTCAGACTGTCTTATTAACATTCTTTGGAACGCAATCACAGTGAACCTGATTAAATGTGGCCAGAAACCCTGGGCTGTGGGGTAGGTGGGTCCCAGGGAAGGCTTCTGGAGAGAGTTCTAGTCTCATCCCAGAGGCCAGAGAATTGATCCTAAAGGTTTATTTGATGCCTCTGAACAAAGTGACAAGGGCCATAACTTAACAGCTGTAGAAGCCTCCTTTGGGTATATGTGAAAAATCAATTTTTCCCCATTTTTAAAGACATTTATTTTGGAAATACTTTCAAACTTAAAAAATGCAAAAACATATGTAAAAAAAAAAAGGACTGTTCATCTGTCTTTTGGCCAGATTCACCTATTTTTAACATTTTGCCCTATTTGCTTTATCATTCACTGTCCCTCTTTCTCATTTTTTTCTAAACCATTTGAAGGTAGGTTACACACCCCTGTCGCTATAAAATAGTTACATACATCAAGCCCTTTATCATCCCAAAATAGGGGTATTCTCTTCATGGCACAGGACAGTCACCAACTTGAGTAAATCTTACATTCATATTTTCTCCAGTCTACAAGTCGTATTACGAGTTTATCAGTTGTCTAAAATACGTCTTTTATCCTGTTTTTCTACCCTCCAGCACAGGATCTGGTCTAGAGTCATGTATTTCTTCTACTTGTCATGTCTCTATGGCCTTCAGTCTGGAACATTTACATAGTCTTTTGTAATAACTTTCAATGGCTTTTAAGGAATTGACATTTTTGAAGAATATAGTTTCCTACACTCACATTTATTATTTATTTTAATAGAACATTCCTCATTTCCAGTTTGTCTGATTCCTCCTGAGTATATTCGGGTATAATTCTACGCCAGAATATTGCAGAGGTGATGTGTCCTCAGTGTCAGAGCTGATGATACACAGTATCTCCTTGGTGATGTTAATTTTGATTATCTCGTCAAAATGCTGCCCAATTTCTGAGCTGTAAAATTACTATAGATTTTCTCCATCACCAGTAATAAGCAGTATATGGGGAAACACTAGGGCCATCCAAATATCCACCTCCTCCTCATCAAAATTTCTCCCTAGCTGTAGCATCAATTGATGATTTTTGCCTGATTCAGTCTTTGCCATGACTTTTCTGGCTCCTGCACATTCCCCAGCCCTCTTCATTCACCAGTCAGCCCTTGGGATTCTGCTAGAAGCAGAGCCTATCTTTCTCCTCCATTTATTCTTGTTTTTACCTCTTGGTTAGTGGCATGGATTCATTAACTCCTATTATTTTTAATGGTTTATAATTCATTACTGCACTTAATTATTTTAGTGCTTGTATTGTCTCAGATTTGACCAGGAGAAGTCTCTTCATGCTGGCTTCGTGTCCTTCCAGCATGATTCCATCTATTTTCCCCCAGTACCTCTTTCCTATGTGATATAAGAAGAAGATTCAGGTTCTTTTACCTAACCTACCCCTGTCCTGCAATCAGCCATTGCTTCATGGATCTCTGATTCCTTTTAGTGGGGAATGGTTTTAGTGACCAAGATACGGAGCTAGGTAGGATCATGGCTCTTGGTTGTCTTTCTTTCTTGAAACAGAATTCAGATATATATGCAGATGTTAACATATACATACAATTATATATGCCTGTGTGTGTATATGTGTGTGTGTATATATATATATATGCAATTACATATGTACATGCACATACACAGAAATACATACACCTAACCAGATACCCTCCAGCTCTGGTGTACCCCCATAGGGACTCTTTCTCATCTTATCCCATTTCATATTCCACAGTGAGATGCCAACATCAATACATTTACTTATTTGCTCAGTCCTATAATATATCTAAAGTATCTTGAAAACTGCTTCCCCATTACATAATCAAACTTACTATACAGAGTTGAGGATTATTCACAACTGCCACTCCACCCTTCCCAAGACTGAGGATATATAGTCAAAGTCTGTGTTCATAAGGTACATGAACACAGACTTTGTCTATAAATTCTGTTCCTTCCTTCCTTTTCCCTTGAGTAGAGTTAAAACTTCATTATGAAACAGTTCATTTTTTTTGCTTGTTTCCAATTCTCATTAACTTTATTCTTGAATTTGAACACATGAACATGCTTTCGAAAGTTCAAAATATATGAAAAGACAGAGAAGTGTCACTCCTTCCATAACCCTTCCACTCTATTTTCTACTCACCCCTTATAGGCAAGCATCTTCATTGTTTTCTGGTTACTTCTTCCTGTGTATCTTTTAGTAAAGAGAAGCAGATATGTATTCTTTCTAAGTTCCCCTTCTTCGATATAGGAAAGGAAGCATACTAATACACTCTTTTGCTCACAACTTTTCTCATTTAAGTGACATTCATCACTCCATTATAGAGGTCTTCCTCATAATTTTTTTATAGTTGCATAAAACTACAGAATGTGTGTATACTGTAGTTTATGCAACTATTCTCTACCCTTGAACACTGAAGTGGTTTTCAATATTTTGCAATAACAACAAATGCTTCAATGAACAATCTTACACATATATATTTTTATATTGTTGGTTTATCTTCAGAGTAAATTCCTAGAAGTGGGACTGCTGAGTCAAAAAGCAAATGCACAAATAGTTTTGTTAGCGATTGCCAAATCCTCCTCTGTAAAACTGTAGCATTTTCTGTTCCCATCAGCAGTGTATGAGAGTGCCTGTTTCCATGTAGCCTTGCCAAGAGAATGTATCACCAAGCTTTTAAGTTTGCCAGTCTGGTGGATGAGAAATAGATTAGTCTTGTTTCCATTTGCATTTCTCCCCTTATGAGTAAATTTGAATATCTTTTCATATGTTCTCTTTTTGTGAATTACTTCTTCATGTCATTTGCCCATTTTTATATAGGATTTTTGTTCATTTCTCCTTAATTTTTAAAAGATAATTACTAACTAAAGGTATTAGCCCTTTACCTGGTGATAGATGCTGAAAATATTTTCTCCTAGTGGTCACTTGTTTTCTAACTTCCGTGCTTATGGTGTTTTCCTTTCTGAGTGTTTCATTCGTTTGCTTTTTGACATGCAGAAGTGTTTACTTTTTACGTAGCCAAAGTTATCTTTTGTTTTGTTGTATTAGAATTTTTAATAATCATTCAAAAGCCTTTCCCTACACTCAGGTTTTTCAGGGATTTAGTGATGCTTTCTTCTGATATGTCTATAGTTTCTCATTTTTAAATCTCTGATGCATTTGGAGTTTATTTTTGTGTGTGGTATGAGAAATGGATCTAATTTTACCTTTTTCAAAATGGATAGTCACTTGTCCCAACACCATTTGTTATAAAAAGACCACATTTATCTCCATGTTTTGCGAGACTACTTGTATTTTCTACAAATTTCTATGTGTCCCTGGATTATTCTGGAGTTTAATTTTATTCCATTGGTTTCTGTCTTATGTAGGTGGATGCTGTGTTATTTGGTATATAAATATTCATAACTGTTACAACTTCATAGTAGAATATGGCTTCTAATGTTGTACAGTTGTCTTATTTAATATTTGTTTGGCTTGAAGCCTACTTTTTCTAAAAACCTGTAAGAGTTTTGCAATAACATGACTTTAAATGTCACATCCATTGTATTCTATGATTAACACTTTTTTTGATCACTAGCACAGCTTTGTACCAGAAAAGTACAAAGAAAAGTAATTAATTGGATGCATGATGTAGAGTTTGCAACCTCTTCTGTTTACCTGACACAGCAACTCTAGAGAATTGAGCAGATATTGCAATTAATGAATTACATAAATGCTCTTTTGCATTTGTTGTGGTGGCTATCACTGTGTACAGCAAGAGCTGGTTTTGTTACACAAATTCTGACTAACGTAGTCACTCTAAATATCTTTATGTAGAAATTCATTTTTCTGTCTGCTCAGTGATATTCAAGTTTTCACAGGCTGAAAGATGTTATAAGAGGACAAAGTGGATATGCATGCTTAATTATTTTTTCCAAAGAGAAAATTTATATAAATAAAAATCATTAAAATTTTCAGTTTGGAAGGGCCACATATATAACAAACATGAGGCCCAGTGAGGTGACCTGCCTGGTCACGTAGCCAGTTAGTACAAAATCACTCCTATTACACAGGCTGTTTAATGGCTAGTTAAGTGTTCTTTTCACGCTTACATATTAAGTCTATTTCTACACACATCAGAGTGCCTTCACTTTGCAAATACCCTGGTAAACAGAAATTCTGTGTGCCCAGACAAGCCTATGTGACACATAATGTGTTTGTTTTTACTCTTTTTTTCACAGGCCATTTATATTGAGAAATGAAACATTAAAGTGCACCGACCATCTCTTTAGGAGAAAATGTGGGGAGGACAAGGAAAAGACAGAAGGAATGAGTGACAGTGCATTTCATCACCTAAGAGTAAAATTGCCTGATGTCCATTATAATGATGACTAAACATGTGTATGTGGAGAGTGGTCCTCATCACTTGGGCTGGTCCTTCTGGTTAATCTAAAGCATCCTGCTGTGATTACCATCAATGCCCAGGCTGACCAAGAAGATCCTACTGGCTCAGATAGGAGGATGGATGGCAAACTGACAAGAAGCAGATTTCTAAAGTGTTGGGAAGGCATTTTAGGTCCCCTGTCTGTTTTTGGACTTTGTTTACACACACACACACACACACACACATATATATATTTTTTTAAAGAAAAAATAATCAAACCAGCCAGGTAGAAAATCATTCTGATGTAAAGCTGTTAAGAATCATGGAGGGACCAGCCTCTCCCTGCACGCTGGAGCTTACTGCTTACTCACAAACACTTATATCAGAGCAGCAGCAGCACCAGGAGCAGGAAGCAGAGACTAATCAGAAGGAAGGAAAAAAAAAAAAAAAAACCTCTGCAAATGCTAAAATGGAGTGATAGCAGTGTCTCAGAATGGGGTGTCATATGTTTTGGTCAAAAAAATAAACCATGAAGCGATGGAGAATTTAAATCCCTAAGAGTCGTCAAAATTGTGCAGGGCTCCTTCTACTGTCTGCTCGGCCCCCCACCCCAGTTCTCAACCCTGTAAATCCCCAAGGGAACTCTTTGTGCAGAGATAATTTCTCAGACTACTTAGAAGGTAAATTCATACATTTATAGAAAGGCATGTGATGATGGTGTATTTATGTGTGAAAGAGGAACAAGGAATCTACTGGTCTCTCCATTTTCAAGGGAGAAAATTCAAAGACATTTCACACCACCACCTATGGACCAGGACAATGCCTTCCAGAAAAATAAACATCGTTCCTTTTCATGGTTTCCAAAAGTGCAGTGCAAAATTCAATTATTTATTTTAAAATCCCTAACAGGATTGTTTCATCCTGCAGGAGAAAGGTCCCATAAGTAAAAGGAACCACAAATGCGAACCAAAAAGGGGGAAAAAAGACAAAAAGGCTCATTACAGAATCCTCGGTATCAGGGGATTCTATTCTAAGCTGTTTATTAAATTCTTCTTGTCACTCTCGATTGCATCTTCCAGGCTGTGACTGGCGTTTGTAACAGAACAGGAGGAGCATGAAGTCTCAAAGGCAACTCCTCTTTTCCACACCCCTGGGAGTATCAGGGCTCACAATGGGTTAAGAAAGAAGCCCCCGATGCTTGATCTCATGGATAAAGAGCTCACCAATTAACAGGCCCACAGGAAAGCACAAAGCAGTTTCCTATCAAGACAGAAAAGAAGCCCTGCAATCTGCAAATGTCCAAGAAATGCTTGAAATATCAGTAAATAATGGAGAGGAAGAGAAATTTTTAAATAGGCTCAGTGCCTGTTTAAAAGTCCCTTTTTTCCAGATAGATAATTCTAGATGAACAATTTCACCCACATAGGGCATTTGAATAATTCCATAGCCTCCATTTTGCCAGGACTTTCTGCCTAATTACAAGTCTTTGAACCAGACAACGGTCCTTGAAAGATCAATGCCTGGCTGCACAAAGCATATATAAACCGTAATTAAGAGGACTGCTCGACGGAGCAACAGATAACATGCATATGGATGTGCGAAGTCTTCACATGTACACACGTCATATTTGTGATATGCACAGTGGAGACACACACTTCCACGGTCCTAAATGTCTTCGGCTGCCATTTTGTAAATGAAACGATCGAATGGAAATGGGATTCAAAATACTAATAATGCAATTGTAAGTTTTACACAATGTTTTTCCTGGAAATTTTGGGTGTAGGGGAAGTGTAATTAACTACACCTGCCAGCATTTATTTCTAATTCTGTTTCACTTCTTATTTAGATCAAAAGCTGACACATCTGTAGGAACTATGTAGAGTTTAAATGTGTCATCGTTTGTTCGATGTGTTTCTCATTTTCTAATGCTAAATCGAGATGATAAAATAGTAACATCTTGGACTACTCAGATGGTGTCTTTATATTTTTCATGAAGGAATACGGTCGAGTGTGTCTTTAAGCATGGGCGTTTCATTTGTGAACTAGGAAGGTAATGCTTAATCTCTGGGAGGAGAGCAAAGGGAAGTCACTGATACTGGGTGTTGTCAGTTCTCAGGGGAGGCAGGCCTAATGAATGTAAGAAATGACAGGCAAAAAAAGGCATCTTAGTGGCTGGCACCAAGTAAATAAATAATAAAGAGTAAATTAATGTGGGCCGGATAAAGTGACAGGATTCAACTACACATTAAAGAGGGTAAGAAAAAGCGTGAGGAGTCAAAAATTGGGGGAAAATGAAAATGTATGTCTTCACTGTAGGATAACAGACTATGAGAATTGCAAGGAGCCATAAAGACAAACATAGAAAGGAAGGAGTGAATTAGGATCAGAGAGACAGAGACCACAGAAGGCCACGGGGCCAAACAGTCCCCACCTTCTCCACTATTTCTACTGGACCACGGTGTCTCCAACATCCAGACCACTCTCATTCAATAAGCTTTTGCTCAAAAGCACTGCAGAACATTAATAGGAGAAAACAGTAGAGGACATCATAATCTCTACTTCATTTTCCTTTTATATCTATATGTTTTGGACATAGGTTGAGTGGAGAATGGCAATTATCATAAAATGTTTATAGGACGGTTTTAAAACCTCTTTATTAAAAAAAAACCTTACTTATTAAACCAGAGGCAATATTTGGAACTTATGATGAAACCAAACAGCTTTTAGTGCAATTAAATAAAGGACATGTAACCAGAGAGATAACACACTTTGTATATTTGCAATTAAGGAGAAAAATGCACAGCAACTGCATTAAGAAACACTCCTTTCTCTCCTTTTATTTTCTGTCCCTACATTTTGGCCAGTTAAGATGTAGTTACTACACACTTTTGTTTTATCAGTACTTTGAGACATCAGTGACTTTGAAATGGCACAGAATAAATAAATAAATAAAATTAAAATTATATTTGCTGAAGAATGAATGTATTGATCATTCATTTCTGCAGAATCCTAGGCTGGGAGGATGCCCGGTGAGAGTGGTTAAGCTGCAGCACTTTGACTGCCGGATGTGTGACCTTGGGGAACACTGAAACAAACACTCTGGTCTTCTGTTTCCTCTTCTAAAATATGATACAGTAGAATAAAGAATCTCTAATGTCACACATAGCTCCCTTATTCTCTAATCATTCTCCCTCTTGTTTGATTTTGTTCTTTATGTAAAAGTTGAATACTTGCAAGACAAGCAACTCTCAGAGGGGAAATCATATGTTAAAGATCAGCAGTGGAGAAAGTTGCAGTGGCAACAGTCGGTCAGGATTGTTTGCAAATTTCCATGACCCAAAGGCTCCCTGTCCCCCATTACAATACGGTCTGGACCATAATCATTCGCTGTTTTTAATTAGAAAGCTTTGATGATCTCTCCTTATTACGAAATGGAAAGAACAGTGACTTTTCTAAACTTAATTTCTGGCTAAAAATCTCTTTGTCAATTCCTTTGGACAATAAACTCTGAAGCATGGTATTTTATATCTCCCAGACAAATGTTTCTTCCCTGAAAATGGGTGGGGATGAGTGGATTTCAAAATGTCATCATTTTAGCTACCATTTATTCTACTCTATTACAAATTCAATAACCTTGAACCAGAGTTATTAGAAATTCATGATAAGTAATAAAAATCAAACTGGCCTCAAATTCCCATGGCTTCAAACACTGCCTATAAGGTATCAATTCCTCAATCTCTCTCATCAGCCTAGAGCTCTCTACTGTGTTCCAGCCAAAAATCACACAGACAGACATCACCTGGATGTCCTGCTGGAGCCTAACACAACCATCAGCCTCTTCCCTTTCTCCCAAACCAGCTCCTTCTTCAGTGTTCTGTGTTTCTGTGATGGTTTCTACCACCCAGTGTGGTGTCTGAGTTTGGCTCTACGACGCTCTCCTCTCCTCTCCCCAAAACTGTTGATTCAATAGTCTTTTGATTTCATCAGATACATGCCAATCTTTCCCATGAGCAGAATTTTAACCCTGCATTCTAAAGTGCAAGTCTGATGACCTTCCTGCTTAAAAATACACCAGTGCCCTTAAAGAAAACCCTAATCTCTCTAGCATGACATACAAGATGCTTCATAATCAGGTTTCCGCCTTCATAGCCAGCTTCATCTTAAGTCACTCCTTTCTTTCCACCCAAAATTTTCATCACCCTAAGCCTTCTACATTTTCTCAATACTCCATATGCTTTTTTCCTCTAGTCTTTGCATATATCACCTTTTCTAAGTGGAAGTGTTCCTTGCTTCCTTCTTTGTCAGGCTGACTCCATTAATCCTTTGAAATTCACCTCAATCTTTCTACTGCTCAGCCTCAGCCTTTACCTACTGTTCATATGTGTCCTCTTAATCTGACAGGTGCCCCTCCACTGCAGTCACCACTGCATGGCATTTTAACTGCTGCTGGACAGTGACTCCATAAAGGCAGAGTCTGCATTTTATTTACTTTACTGATTAGTGCCTGGCATATAGTAGACGTTCAATAAATGTGTAATAAATGAACAAATAGGCACATAGTAAAGGGTCTATGAGGAGAGTAACCTTAGTCCCAGTACACACAGGTCCAGTCCAGGTTGTCCCAGCCTGATTATTAATAGATGCCCTTTCACTCCCAAGTGTCCAGGTGTGGACAATAAATCACACGGTCACTGTCCACAAGTTAACACACAAGATGCACTTCTAGCTTTATTAACAATCAGTATCAATGAAAAGACATGGCAATACATTCACAGAGAGGTCTGGGAAAGATGATCACTGAACTATGTTCTGGCCCAGGTGGTAACATTTCAGGTGACTGTTTTCTGCCATTTGTATTTTTATTAATTGATGTTACTTTCATTCATTGAGTACACACCACTTTTACAAAATAAAACTACTTTGAAAAAGTCACAGCATAATTTATTATGTGTGAATTTTCTAGAATATTCAGTTTTACCTTTAGGGCTATGGAAAATGCCAAGATTCTGCACATTATAGGTCAACTAAGCATACGACCAAATGGCCCTGTCCTAAAAATAAAGGACGTCAGAAGTTGGTGATTATACACACAAATGTCACCCAACCCCTCATTTCATGAAACATGAAACTAAATTCAACTAAAATAAACAGTTCTGTCAGTCAGGATGCCAGAATATCCAGACATTTGGTTTGAAGCTGCTGCATAAGGTCTAGACTTCCCCAGCTGGTGATGAGAATAAATGCACAGACCAAACTTTCAAATAGTAACAGCATATGGAAAACATTAAATGGGACATAAACATTGCTAATCAGAATTCAACAGAGGTAATCTAAAAAACATCCTCTTGTGTGAACGTTCTTCCACTACCCATTCTATTTTGCAGGGCAACTGGCTTTTTTCAGTTTAAACAGCTAAAGCTTAACAGAATGTTAGTATGGAAGAAAAGTAATCATGTTTCCTGTCAGGTTTTCATAGTGATTAAATGTATATAGTGAAGCATCACCGGTCAGGATCTTTTAACTGGCACTTAAACACGTAAGTTAATAGCAAATTTTTGATCAGATTACAGTTCCAAAAAAAGTTCCAGACCAATTGCTTTTGTTTACTTTCTCTATTTTCTTGCTAACTTGCAGATGCGTCTGAAAGAGAACAGCACAAGCACATGTGCTCTGCCTGGACAGAGATATTTAAGATAAATCACCTGCAACTTTGCGGATCCAAAGTTGAGACCATTGCTTGCATCTCTTCTAGAGTTGTATATTCCTAGGAGGAATGGTTATGAGGTCTTGTATGTCGGCTGAAAGAAGGATTGAGGTGAGGGGTGCCTCGTAGTCGGTCAGAGGCTTTGGCCTCCTTTTTTGGCAGTGGGCTGGGATATGCAGGGAGGCACTCCACAATTCGCTTCTCAAAAACCGACAGGTAGCCTCAGAGAGGCATGTTACCCACCAACCAATATCAAGCCAACCAGCTGATAATGTGGTGACATCAAGTCCTAGAGACCCAGGTTCAAATTCTGTCACATAACCTTGGTCAATTCACTTACTCTCTTGAAGAGTTCCTACAGAACATTGGGTTTGAGTGACCATGAACACTCTGTCACCTAAACTGTAGAGGTGTTATATTTGAGATAAGCTCAAAGGATATATTTCCAGAAGAGGATGTGGGTTACTCAGGCAGCAATGATTCTCTTGGGAGATGAATACAGGATGATGGCAGTGATATTTCATTTGCTCAGTGACTCCTGTTGGATGTCCTCATCCAGAAGCCCTGAAGAGGGTGCCTTCAGCAACTCACAGTGTCTGGAACTAACACTATGAGAGCAATTATGCTACTTCCTATGTTGGCCAATCCATCCTCTTTCATACTTTCTGTCACCATCTACACACTTACAATCTATTTGTCTAGCCAAGATTGCTCCCCAGAACTTGAGATAAATATTACCAACTGGCTTCCGGAAATTTCCACTTGAGTGTCCCACTGGCGCTTCATACTCAGACTCAATCCATCTAAACCTGATCACTTTATCTGCCATCCCCTCAAAACCAGTTCTTTCAAAATCTGAATCTGCATTAATGGTTTTACCATTTGCAAAATTAGCAAAACCAGAAATCTGATCTCATCTTTGACTATCGTCTCTCTCTCTCTCAGTCCCTCATCCACTCAGTCCCCATTTCTGGCTTAGTCTACCTCTTAAATGTTTCTTGCAAACTTTAACACCAATTCCACACCACTACTCTGTTTTAAGGAACTATCTATCTCCTCTCCTGGATTACTCCAATTAACTTCCTAACAGTCTCCCTACCTCTATCAACCCCATAATCATTGACTTCTTCAATCTGTTCTCTCCAGATTGTGGCCAGAGTAATCATCCTAAAACTCAAATTATCAAGTAATTCCCCAGTTTAAAACTCTTTGTGTAAAACCAACATGAAATGGATTAAAGACTTAGATGTAAGACCTGAAACTATAAAACTCATAGAAGAAAACATGGGGGAAAATCTCCTTGATTTTGGTCTTGGCGATGATTCTTTGCATGCAATATCAAAAGCACAGGAAACGAAAGCAGAAATAAACAAGTGAGACTACATCAAACTAAAAAGTTTCTGCACAGCAAAGGAAACCATCAACAAAATAAAAAGGTAATCAATGGAATGAGAGAAAATACTTGGAAACCATAAATCTGATAAGGTCAATATTCAAAATATACAAGGAACTCATACAACTCAATAGCAAAAATAGTAATAATAATAATCTGACTTTTTAAATGGGCAAACAACCTGAAAAGACACTTTTCCAAAGAAGACACACAAATGGTCAACAAATATACAAAAAGATGCTGAATTTATTACTAATCATCAAGGAAATGTAAATCAAAACCACATCAGATATCTCCTTACACCTGTTAGAATGACTATTACCAAAAAGATAAGAGATAAGAAGTATTGGCAAGGATGTAGAGAAAAGGGAACCTTCTGTACTGTTGGTGAGAATGTAAATTGGTACAGCCATTATGTAAAATAGTATGGAAATCCCTCAAAAAATTAAAAATAGAACTACCTTAAGATCCAGCAATCCCATGTCTGGGTACATAACCAAAGGAAAATGAATCAGTATCTAGAAAAGGTATCTGTACTCCCATAGTCACTGCAGCACTATTCACAATGGCTAAAATATGGAAACAATCTAAATGTCCATCAAAAGATGAATAGATAAAGAAAATATGGCATATATACCCAATGGAATATTATTCAGACACAAAAAGGAACTCCTGCTATTTGTGAAAACATGAATAAACCTGGAAGACATTATGTTAAGTGAAATAAGTCAAACACAAAAAGGCAAATGTTGTATGATCTCACTTACATGTGGAATTTAAAACAGTCAAACTCACAGAACCAGAGAGTAGAACAGTTGTTCCAGAGGCTGGTGGGGGAGGATGCACGGAAGGAACGGGGAGATATTGGCCAAAGGGTGCAAACTTCCAGTTATAAGATGAGTAAGTTCTAGGGATGTAATGTACAGCATGGTAAAGTAAATAATACTGCATTGTATACTTGAAATTTTCTAAGAGTCGATCGTAAGCATTCTCACCACACATAGCTGTGTTAATTAACTTGATTGTGGTAATCATTCCACAGTGTATGCATATATTCAATCATCATGTTGTACACCTTTAAAAGAAATCACACTGTACAACCTAAATATACACAACTTTGATTTGTCAATCATACCTAGATAATGCTAGAAAAAATAAAACTCTTTGTGCCGCCTCTGCTTTCTCTCTCCACCTTTATCTTTTCTTGTCATTTTCCACCCCTATCTTGAGTTCTATCTCCAGTTACATCAAACATCACTTCCTAGAAGATCACTTGCCCTGTTTCACCTCTGGGATGCCTACCTCTTATGCCTGGAAGACCATACATCCCAACACCATGGTCTTCATGTGGTCAACTCCTACTCAGCCCTCAAGCCCCAGATGAACATCATCTCCTGGAATCCTTCTCCTCTTGTTGCTCTAAACACATCTTATCCTTGCCCTCATCACCTGTATTTTCATTTAAAAAGACTATAAGCCTTCTGCATTTATCTCATTTCTTATTTGATCCCTAGAACCTAGCAAGTCTCTGAAAGATACTATATATTCAAAAAATATTCACTAACTCAAATTTTGAGTTTGGCATTGGGCTCCTTTTCCTCCTATGTACTAGCTACTAAACACTATGCCAGTGAACCAACTACACTGAACTTCAGTATCTTTAGCAGCAAAACAGGATAATACTACCTATTTCACAAGACTGTGGTGAAGATTGAGGAGCTCACATATATAAAACACTGGCACAGGGCTTGACCTGTGAGCCCTTGATAATGACCCCAGTGTACAGTTGAGCCAAGAGCCAGTTCTGGCCTGTAGATAGATTTCGTTAGGCTCTAAATGTTATTTAAAATGAAAAATTCTCACATAAAAACTTGAGGTTTTACTTTATTATGAAAACAAGTCTTAAGAGCTGACAGCCTTGGATCAGCTAGAGCCAAGAAACACCAACTCTTTTTGGATAAGACAAAGGCCTTAGTTTGCCACAGACCTCACTAATCCTTATACTGTTATCCCTGACCTACTTCTCAGCTTAAGACCATCTGTGCTTAAGGCCCTCACTCTACAAAATTCTAGAAAATCTTTTGAGATGAAATGTGTTAGCATAGATGTGCAAGATTATACCTAGTACAATGGAGTTCAATGCAACTGGCTCTCTCCCTTTCTCCAGATGGCATACATGTTTAAGCTGCAGTAAATTTATAAATATATTCAGCTACAGAAAAATCTGATTCTAACCTGCAGGTCAGCATGGTCACCTCAAGCAGAGGAACGGACAATATTCCTTTTGTTTTAGAAACAGATTGCATGAGCTCAGAGAAATGAACTTGGAGAGTGCTTTTTTAAAAACAGTTTCCAAGCCGGCTTCCACAGGTGGTGCTGTCTGGAATGCTGACCTCCAGTAGCCCAAGGGAGCTGGCCTTTGCTCAATTTCTTGAAAGAAAGACATCAGGCTCAGTGACCCCCGAGTGGGGACTGTCTTCCCTCTTTGCACTTGCCATCAGCAGCTGGTGGCATTTCTTCAAATCAGTGAGGCGTCCTGTTGTGCAGGGTGGGGGTAAGGGGTGCCCCAGCTGGGCAGCCCCACAGAGCCTCTGATTGTGACATCTCCTTCTTAAAGTCCCGGGACGCTGGTGTTTCACATCACATGGAGGAGGCTTCCCAGGTGGTCTCTGATGTTCGGTTTTATTGTGTCTTTTCACAGACTAGAAACCCGTCTGTGAGCAACTTGACCTACAATTCTATGCAGATCAAACTACAACCAGCATGTTTCAATAATGGGCTCAAAATTCAGGCTCGGTGGTGAACTCTAGTTCTGATCCTGACCCTAATTTATTATTTGACCAAGAGGTTAATCAAGGAGCATTTATGAATCTAATTTCTCTTCAATGATTTGCAGAATTATTGAGTTAAAACATGTGATACACATGCACACATACATATATATGCACATAAAATCACTCACAGACATACACCCTGTAAAAGCATGTTCTAACTTTGATATAATTAAATGAAATAACTATGTAGCAAAGTGGTCTCGAAAAAAATCAACGTTTCCAATCAATGAAAGTATTTGATAATGTTTCTACAAAAAAATTAAGAAACATCTGTTTTTTTGACCAAGTTCTGAGACTCTCTATTAAATCATGACGAGATACTGACACATTGTTAGGAAAAATTCGCTCCTACAATCTCACACTTGAGAGCTGTGTTTATTTCCATAAAGATATTTACTTTATAAATAAAAAAGCACATGAGAAGAATAGAAAGAGGAATTTTAATAACATAAAACAATATAAAAATAAATCTAATTTCTTCTAGAGACTTAAAAGATATTTCCTAAGGAATGTATGTAAAACATCTTTGTCCTCTAACCTCTGATGCTTCCTGGAATATACTTCCCAGTTCCTCTCTAACCTCTCCTAAACAGAAAGGCACACATTAAGGGAGGTCTTAACCACCAAACGGCAAAACTCCAAGTCTCTTTGCCTCTTTGGATTGGGTTTTGAAAAAAGTTAAAAAAAAAAAAAAACAAAGAAAAGAAAAAAGGAGTTTTCTAATTGGACCAGCATTTCAAGAACAAACACTTTGAGGCCTAGTGTCTACATTTTACAGTCAGTAAGAAATATTGTTTATAATTTCATGGAAGGTAAAGCATTTCACCAAGGGCAAACATTCATCATGTAATGAATCAACATCCAGTCACCTTTATCCCCATTCGCATGCAAATTGCATCCCAATCTTCCCACATGTCATTATACATGACATTTAAGCCCAGTTACTTTGGACCTGCAACACTAGTTAACCCCAGGCAACTTAAGATCCTGAACAAACTCTTGCTAATGTGCCAGGAACTCATAATTTCTTTCCCCCTTTCTGTTTAATAAAGTCTTCCACAAACACATACCAAATTCTGTGCAGCAAAATGCTTCAGACTATCCACGTCACCCAAGCAAAAAAGCACAACTCAGCATTGCTTCTTACTGGTAAATAAGTGACAAGTCTAATCAGTTTGGGATGATGCTCCAGTTGGAGGTTTTATCCTCGTCCCTCTAATTGTTACTGCAGGTTAAAGAAGTAAAATTCAAATCAGGCAAGTGATCCATTTTTTTTTTTAAACTGTATCAAAGTCAAATGAAGGAAAAGAACAACTACTACACCACTGGATAAAATTAGCTTCTATACTGTGTGTTTTAGTTGATCTCATCCCAATTGTCATTGATAATTAAGAAAAAAAATCTATCCACGAGATTAAAACAGCTGTAGAAGGTACATCTGATTGCTAAGCAAATATTTAATTCCTTAAATTGATGGAATGTTAGACCCCATAGAAAAATATATTTAGAAAAAAATATATCAAATATAGAGAAAAAGACATGGTATATATAGAATATAGAACTGTATAAAATATCAAATATGTTGACTATATTTAAGTTAACCATAAAAATAAACACTCAATTTTTAAAAGAAGCATTCACAAATGGAATGAAGCATAGTCTTCTCAGCTTACTAGTGATTTTCAGGCACTCTCAATGTATTACAATATTAAACTATTATTCAGGCCTTATTGTATATACTCCTCAGGTATAATTATGTCACCTGTTGGTTTGGTCACTCTGCTGAATACGTTTCACTGAGAACCTTTCACTTAAAATGCCTCTATGTTATACTTTCTATACAGGTGTTTTATGGTCACTTGATTATGAATCCTTCCCCCCCAGCCCCTGCTGCCCCAGTTTAAATCACTGAGGTTTACCTTTTTATGTGCTGGTCACGACCAAACAGAAAACTGTGATCTTCAGTTATAGAAGATTATGGATATTTTTATTGAATACACAGGGTTCACTCATGACCATTGCAATGTCATTACATTCTTCTCTGTCCCCATTCTTACGCTTTGGTCAATGGGCAGGATTTTCCATTTGTCCTCCTATATAACAAAACACACAGACTGGCTGTGACTCACCGTGGCACTGGTCATGGCAAAGTTCGTGGTCTAGTATCCATCAGGCTATGTTTCAGTTTACCATAAACCTGGTACAGCTAATTATACAGAGGCAACAGTATACTTATATTTGTCCCTTTGTGAAACCTGAGATCTTTTCTTTAGCCTAGCTACATTTTTTTTTCCTTTAAGGGCATTTTAAAAAATAACAGCTATTTGAGAATCTAGGAAAACCATGGACACTTTTCTCAAAGCTATGAGCCCACAGACCCTTCCCTCTGAATGATGCATTTGGCTTTCAATTTAGGGAGAGCCTTATTATAATAGCTGATGTCATTTGATGTCATCCTGAAATCCCATACAAATCCTATTACAAATGTCTATTTAAGCAATTTTAGGTTGTTGAATGTTTGGCAGAGATGTTGTGCTTCTGAACTGGCTAAAAAGGCACTGGGTAAATCTCACCCAATAAAACAGAATGCTATATTTGACACTGTGGGAAAATGGAACAATATGGTGGTGGGAAGATTTTATGATGTTTTTTCATCCCAGCTGAAGGATCAATCAGACCTGGGAAATCTCTGGAAACCTATCAAAATTTCTGGCAGTATTGAGTAGTGGGTACAGGAGGGAAGGAACCATTTCTTGTCTAAACCACCTCAAAGTCCTACCTGATGATCCAGGTGCTAAAAGTCAGCTCCACAAGCACAAATACTGCTAAAGATGGAAAACTCCCACATTCAGTTTTATGAACTGGCAGCTTCGGACTCATTTTGTGTAATTTGAAGGTCTTAGAAAGAAAGATGAGTAACAGAAATTTGATTCCACAACTCCATTTTCATCTCCTGCCAAACTTTCTCCCACCACATCTTCACTTTTCTAGGCCAAGCAATTCTTGCCTTCTAATATATTCTTAAGCTCACAGGGCTAGGCACAGAGCATCAGGTTTGAAATATAAATCTCTTGCATGTACAAAATGCCAGCACTAAATATGTCAGTCTGTTACAGTGAAAGGTGAGTAAAGTAACCACTCATATGCCTGTAGATGTAACGATTTGTCGTATTAATCAGAGTATCAAAGAAGAGAGCATGAAATAGATACGAAACAGCTAAGCACTCTTCACCAGAATAATGAATAAAATTGTTATTACATCACAAGTTTATCTGTTAAATTTCTTGTATCTAGAGAAGTAGTAATTGTCTCCACAGAGTGACACACACCTAAGTGGTGTGTGCTATCTGTTTCTTTTCAGTGACTTTATTCTGGGGTGACGATGGTGCAGATGGTAACCAACTAACCCCTGGGACCAACTCCATTCACATTCACACTGAGCCCCTGCTCCTGGATAGGCAAGGAGGCAGCCTCAGAGGCAGTGGGAAGATTCTGACCTTAAGAATATTTAATAGAATTAGCTTTGAGGTTTTGTAGCCTTGGTTTGGGGTTATTTATAGTAAGACTGGGGTCCCATAGCTACTAGAAAACAACAACAAAAAATCACTTTATTTGCATCCACACTGATGTTTTAGTAAAACACTGTTTTGTTTTCCTTACCTATAAAATGAAAGGATTGGGCTACATGACCGCTAGCACTAAATGCTGGTAGATATCTCTAAGAATGAATGTCTTTCAGGGAAATGTCTTTTTGCAGCTTGTATATAAAGGTCACACCTCAGAAATGCAGTACATGAGCAGAGTAATTAAGCCACTATAATGACTTATTAACCTTGATTGCTGCCATGATTATCGTGTCATCTGAACTGGAGATTCAGCAGCAGAATATACATTCTTGTCAAGTGCACATGGAACCTTCTCCAGGATACAGCACATGCTAGGCAACAAAAGAAGTCTCAATAAATTTAAGAAGACTGAAGTTACATCATGAATCTTTCCCAAAAAAAAAAACAGTATGAGGCTAGAAATTAACTACAAGAAAAAAAGCCTGAAAAAAGCACAAGCACATGGAGGTTACACAATATGCTAATAAACAACCACTGGGTCACTGAAGAAATCAAAAAAGAAATTTAAAAATACCTGGAGACAAGTGACAATGGAAACACAAGAATTCAAAATCTATGGAGCCCAGGAAAAGAAATTCTTAGACAATAGTTTATAGTCATACAGGTCTACCTCAGGAAAAAAAGAAAAATCTCATATAAACAACTGAACCTTACACCTAAAGGAACTGGAAAAAGAAGAACAAACAAAATCCAAAGTTAGCAAAAGAAAAGAAATCATAAATATTACAGTAGAAATAAATGAAATCAAGACTAAAAAAACAATAGAAAAGATCTGTGAAACTAAGAAAAGATCTGGTTCTTCGAAAAGATAAACACAATTGATAAACCTTTCGCCAGGCACATCAGGGAAAAAAACAGAGAGGGTTCAAATCGATCAAATCAGAAATGAAAGAAGAGACATTACAACCAACACCAGAGAAATACAAAGGATCATAAGAGATTACTATGAACAACTACATGTCAATAAAATGGACAACCTGGAAGAAATGGATAAATTCCTAAAAATATACAATCTTTCAAGACTGAAACAGGAATAAAAAATATGAACAGACCAATGATCAGTAATGAAACTGAATAGGTAATAAACAAAACTTCAACAAGCAACAAGAAACCAAGACCAGGTTTCTCAGGCGAATTTTACCAAACATTTAAAGAAGCATTAGCACTTATCCTTCTCAAACTATTCCAAAAAACTGAAGAGAAAGGAATGCTTCTAAACTCATTCTATGAGGCCAGCATCATCAAATACCAAAATCAGATACGGACCACTAAAAATGAAAATTACAGGCCAATATCCCTGATGAATATAGGAGCAAATATCCTCAATAAAATACTACTTGATCACCATGATCAAGTGGAATTTATCCCAGGGATGCATGGTGGTTCAGTATCCACAAATCAATGTGATACACCATATTAACAAAGTGAAGAATAAAACTCATAGTCATCTTTCTAGGTGCAGAAAAAGCTTTTGACAAAATTCAGCATCCATTTATAATAAAAACTCTCAACAAAGTGGGTATAGAGAAAACACACTTTGACATAATAAAGACCATATACGGCAAGCCCATAGCTAATATCATACTCAACAGTGAGAAGCTAAAAGTATTCCCTCTAAGATCAGGAACAAGACAAGATGCCAACTCTTAACACTTTTATTCAACATAATATTGGAAGTCCTACCCATAACAATCAGACAAGAAAAAAAAATAAAAGAAATACAAATTGGAAGGGAAGAAGTAAAACTGCCACTGTTTGTAGATAACACGATGGTACACACAGAATATCCTCAAGATGTCACCAAAAAACTACTAGAAACTCATCAATGAATTCGGTATAGTTGCAGGATACAAAATTATAATACAGAAATCTGTTGCATTTCTATACACTAACAATGAACTATCAGAAAGATAAATTAAGAAAACAGTCCATTTATAATTGCATCACAAAGAATAAAATACCTAGGAATAAACCTAACTGAGGAGGTTAAAGACTTACACTTGGAAAACTGTAAGACATTGATGAAAGAAATTGAAGACAACACAAACAAATGGAAAGATTTGCTTATGGATTGGCAGAATTAATATTGTTAAAATGTCCGTACTAACCAAAGAAATCTACAGATTCAATGCAGTACCTATCAAAATACCAATGGCAATTTTCACAGAACTAGAACAAGTAATTCCAAAATTTGTAAAGAAACAAAAAACATCCCAAATAGCCAAAACAATATGAGAAAGAAGAACAAAGCTCAAAGTATCATATGCCCTGATTTCAAACTATACTACAAAGCTATAGGAATCAAAACATTATGGTACTGGCACAAAAACAGACATAGATCAATGGAATAGAGTAGAGAGCCCAGAAGTAACTTATATGGTAAATTAATCTATGACAAAGGAGGCAAGAATATACAATGGAGAAAAGACAGCCTCTTCAATAAATGGGAAAAAGGGACAGCTACATGCAAAAGAATCAAACTGGACTACTTTCTCACTCATATACAAAAACAAACTCAAAGTAAAATAAAGACTTAAATACCTGAAACCATAAAACTCCTAGAAAAAAACACAGGCAGTACACTCTTTGATGTCAGCCTTAGCAAAATTGTTTTGACTGTGTTTCCTCAGGCAAGGGAAACAAAAACAAAAATAAACAAATGGGACTACATCAAACTAAAAAGCTTTTGCACAGGGAAGGAAACTGTCAACAAAATGAAAAGGCAGCCTATTGAATGGAAGGAGATATTTGCAGACAATATATCTGAATAAGTGGTTAATATCTAAAATACAGACCCCTGAATAAGGTGGGTATTAGGAGCACTGATTCTCCACGCAGAAAACCTGTGTATAACTTATAGTTGACTATTCAATCCGCGATTTCTCCGTATCTGTTACTCTGCATCCCCAGATTCAACCAAGTGTGGATGGTACAGTGCTATAGTATGTACTATTGAAAAAAATCCATGTATAAATGAACCTGCATAGTTCAAATGCATGTTATTCAAGGGTCAATTATATACAAAGAACTCGTATAATTCAACATCCAAAAAAAACCAAACAACTTGACTAAAAAAATGGGAAAAGGACTTGAATGTACATTTTTCCGAAGAAGACACACAGATGGCTGACAGACACATGAAAGAAAACATGCTCAACATTACTGATCATCAGGGAAATGCAAATCAAAACCACAATGAGATACCAGTTCACAAGTGTCAGAGTCACTATCATCAAAACGACAATAAATAACAAGTTGCTGACAAGAATGTGGAAAAAAGGAACCCTCATGCATTGCTGGTAGGATTGTTAATTTGGTACAGCCACTATGGAAAATAGTGTGGAGGTTCCCCCAAAACTTAAAACTAGAACTACCACATGATCTAGCAATTTCACCTCTGGTTATTTACCTGAAGGAAAAAAAACACTAATTCAAAAAGAGATATGTACCTCAACGTTCACTGCAGCATTATTTAAGATATGGAAGCAACCTAAGTGTCCACTGACAGATGAATGGACATATATATATGGAGTATTACTTACACACAATGGAGTATTATTTAGCCATAAAAACAATGAAATCTTGCCATTTGTGACAACATGGATCTAGAGTGTATTGTGCAAAGTGAAATAAGACAGAGAAAAGCAAATACCACATGTTCTCACTTGTATGTGGAATCTAGAAAACAAAAAACACAAGCAAAACAAAAGGAAAATGGACTCATAGATACAGAGAACAAAGAGGTGGTTGCTAGAAGGATGATAGGTGAGGGAGTGGGTGAAACAGGTAAAGGGGATTAAGAGGTACAAGCCTTCAGTTACATAACAAATCAGTCACGGGGATGTAATACACAGCATAAGTAATACAGCCAATAATATTGTAATAACATTGTGGGGACACATGGTTATTAGACTTATCATGGTCATCATTTCCTAACGTACGCAAATGTCAAATCATGTACACCTGAAACTAACATAATATTGCACACTAACTATCTTTCAATAAAAATTTAGAAAGAAAGCAAAGAAAGATAAAGAAAGAAATTGGAGCTTCAAAAGACTTCTGGGATCATTCAGGGTACATCTCCCATTTTACAGATAAGGAATCTGAGGCCAAGAGAGGTAACATTTCTACCAATAAGGGCATTATTCAGGGCCTTTTTCACAGCCCGTGATACATGGAATTAAATGCACTAAAGAACAACAATGAATAACAATAAGAAAAGCTGGAAACTAAAAACTTATGTCAAATCTTTCAAGTGAGAAAGTTTAAAACAAAACGGATTTTTTTAAGCTAAGAAATAATTACAAGTGCCACATACATTCTTGTGGTAAGCTACAATCGAGCTCATTATTTTCCTACAAAGAAAAAGAAAAAAACATTGTGGGATGTGTGTGTAATAACCTCATCGTTCACTTTACAGGAAACAAAAGGGTAAGCTTTAACAAAAGGTATAATTCATTATTTCCAGATTGTAGGAATTAAAACAGAACAATAAAATAGGGAAACAAATCAAACATCTTAATGTTAGACTGTCATTGCTATAATAAAAAACCAAGTATCCCAAGACAATGATTTTCTTCTAAGCATTTTATAACTGAATTAAGGGGAAATTAATTTTAGTAAACACATCATTAATTCATACTCCAGTGAAACAAACAAAAGTTTTACTGCAAAACTCTAAAAGTTAAGTTATTCCAAGTTTATAGGTAAAATGAATAGATTCTGTATTACGTATCTCTCATCAAACACTATAAATGTAACCACACAAATCTTGCAACAGCGTGCAGGGCAGAATACCAAAGGGAGCTCACAGCAGGGTTTTGAGACAGCTGGATGTTAATCATGTACAAAACTCTTAAAAATTTAGGATCTGAATCATTTAAAAACACACACTCTTTATAGACATTTTGAAACTTTATGATGAGAGTCTAGTCATCCAACCATTAAATTTCCAAGCAAAACTTTTAAAAACACAGAGGCAGGAGGAGAATCAGAGTTATACAAGGCGATAATCAAGCTGGAGAGACCAGCCTGACATGTAGAAGTTCTCAAATGTGCTCCTACGTGTGCCTCTCTCTCCTGAACACTCCACTTTCCCACGTCCAAAAGGTCCATCTTCCACATGGGGGTGGCCTGCTCCATTACATCCATCATGAGGAGGGTGCTTTGACTTCATCGTAGCCAATGAATCAGCTAGCTTCTAAACAGAGCTCCCTAGCAACTGAGCAAAGACTGTACCATGTGCTGCTGAAGCAGCACATTTTTAATGGAAGGATAAGAAATTCTTGGGAGAAATCTTCCAATGTTGGACCTCCGACTTTGAATCAAATATCTTAGCTGCAAGAGCTGAGCACTGAATGGGTTGTTACAGGCAGAAGAATTCAAGGATCAGGTTAAAAATCTGGATTTCTCAGATCCTGTCTCCCACCCCACTCTACAAAGCAATGCCCATCTACCATTGTCCAATCATTATTAAGGTCTCCTGGATGTTAAAGAAGGTTTACAGAGGATTAAGGAGCCCAAAGCTACTATTATGCAATTTTTAAGTTTCTACAAGAGTTCAGTGAATCTTCAAAGGGATATTTGAGAAGTTGAGGAGGCAGAACAAGGGAAGCTAACATTAAATTAAAAAATACTTAACTGCTAAGCAACAAGATAAGCATCTGAGTGATCTTCTTGAAGACAAAGTCCCCAGGTCTAACTTGGTAGGTCACAGCTTTGATGCAAAATCTACCAAAGCCAGTGGCCGTTTGGCTTGGCAACTTTTCTAGGTGCTTTTCCATTTTGGTGTTATTAAGGAAATAGCATCATAAAATTTTCTTTTAATAAGATAACTTCACATTGAACCTGTTTTAAACAGGATGAACAAAGTAATACTGGTTTAATGGGTAAACATGAAGTTTAAAAATATGTTAAAAATGGAAAAATACCATATATCACATATGTGTGGAATCTAAAAAAAAAGGGCACAAATGAACTTATTTACAAAACAGAGACAGACTCACAGACATAGAAAACAAACTTACGGTTATGAGAGGGGAAAGGGGGCCGGGCAGGGATAAATTAGGAGTTTGGAATTAACATATACACATTACTATATATAAAATAGAGAAAAAACAAGGACTTACTGTACAGCACAGGGAACTATATTCAATTTCTTGTAATAACATATAATGGAAAAGAATCTGAGAAGAAAATATATATGTACACATATATATATAACTGAATCACTTTGCTGTACAACAGAAACTAACATGTAAATCAACTGCACTTAAAAAAAAATAAACATTTTTAAAAAATGATTTGTGAGAACATCTTAGCATTTTAACCATACTGTAGGTTCCTCCTTGCAACTTGCCTAGATTTTGCAGAGCTTTGCTTAATTTTAGGCTTATCATGCCTTATCTTTAAGTCTTCTTACTGTAACGTGCATAGCCTCAGTTGAACAATTCAAATAGTAAATTATTCTTTTCTCCCATCTTTACCCTTACAAAAAACAACATCCTGCAATATTCTTGCCCTTTACAATCAGCAACATCCTTTCCTAATAAAAATAAATCAATAAATAACTGTCTCAGTTGGAAGTTGTCCCTGTTTCTACATGGTTATTAAAAATCACCTATGCTAAAATTTTTAGGGTATGGGCTACCAATCAAAAAGAGCAGATGTTCAAGTGGATAAATCTGAGTAACTGTTATCTCATGATTTTTCAAGAGTGAACATAGGAAAATCCTTCCAAAGAACGAAGCAGAGAAAATATTTATACGCAACTTTTTCAACCCTTCTTAGTCAGAAAGGCAGCAGCTCCGAAGGAATGCAAGCCTACACTCTTCTCCTACTCTTCCTCCAGGCCTCCTGGCTAACAAAAGAGAACTTTGGTATGGGGGCAGCACCGACACTTTGCTGATGGAGCCCACTGAGATGAGGGTGAGGCATAACTCCTCAGGGGACCCCAGAGCAGCAGCTCCATCGGTCCTGACCAGCCTGGGCATAGCTTTGAGCTCAGCATGAAGCTGGAGAGAGCCATCTCATACTGAGAACACCGTTCACACTCGTAAATATATACACCAACTCTACATAATAAAACGTTAATATCCTTATCTTGAACATACATTTATTTTTTATAGACCAAATACTGGATAACGTTCAGCACTTTTTTTAATGTTTATATATATTTTTGTTGAAGTATAGCCAGTTGATAATGTGTCGATTTCTGGTGTACAGCATAATGCTTCAGTCATACATGAACATACATATATTCATTTTCATATTCTATTTCACCATAAATTACAGCACTTTTAAAGTTAGAATTTTCATTGATTGTGCTTTTTGTATTTTGTTACTAATTCATATAACTATAGTATTATTATACTTAGATCAGAATTGTAACCACATCAAAGTGAGAAACTCTGGCATGGATTCTAAGACTATAAAAGTTCAAAAAAGGTTAGAAACTGAATTACTTTCTTTTGCCAAGTGTTTGCAATTTATAGCTTAGATAATTGACTTTGTCTTGTCTATGTTTAGAAGCAGAATACACAGCACAACACCAGTAAAGATCTTGTGGGTCAACTGGTGTCTAGATTATTAGATGTCTAGATTAATAGACGCCTAACTATTCTTTTTTACTGGGAAAAATCAGCTGGTATTTGGTCTGAAACAAACAAATTAACAAACATATTTGAAAACACTATTCTACCAAATCATTAGCTACTAAATGAATACATTATTAAATTTGTAATCAAAATGCATATACAGGTAACACAAAATAAACTTAATAGCACTGTCTGAATTCCAGAAGGTCACTATCTAAAACAGAAAAACCTGAAGTTGACAGATTTTTGAAGAATAAATTGTCCATTTAATTTATTCTATAATAGGCTATAAAAGTGACTGAGGGCCCCCACACTATTTACCCAAAGATGACCTGGCCACTCTACTGTACACACATGGCTACTTAAGACAACGGTTTTGAAAATAATGCCACACAGCTCAGGGCCAACCCTGCTGGGCAGAGCTGATTTTCAAACCAGGCTGGGAGATGGGCAAACTTCAATACCATCCCATACCAGTCACACTGTACATTCTTAATCAGGCTTTTCAAAGGAATCCCCAAGGTAGCTGTGATTCACAGAATGGATGGAGAAAATGCAATTATGCTACTTTAAAACAAAATCAAATTGCCAAAGTATATATCTAAGCAGAAGAAATATCTTTATGTAATTCCTTTGAAGTCATTGGTGAGAAAAAAAAAGAAAAATTTCAGTAGTGCAGATAAATGGACTAATGTTCCTAACTGACAAATACTAAGTAAGTTACATGCGCCATAACCATCCTGTTTCTTAACAAGAAGCAAAGCATTTTCAGAAATAAGCGCATTTTAAAATAGCATCAAAATTGACATTGCCTTTGCTTAATGCTATATTTTTTTTCCAAATATTTGGTGGAAAGAGAGAGAGCACGCACATGAGCAAGCAGGTATAAATGGTAATGCTTTTCTCTGTAGTCCCTGTTACCATTACTAAGTGTAATTGAATGTATTAGGAGGTCTCTGTAGGAATGTGATATGCTAACACACTCTAATTTTCATTAGTTTCTCAAAACTGTCAGGTAAGGAATTTAAAATACGTGCATGAGAGAAATTAATAATGGCTGGTATTGAACAAAAGTATTAAACTGGTTTCAAATGAAAAAAAAGCAGAACCTGCTGCCTATGAAAAGGAAGACACTTAAATCATAAACAGGAAAGCGCTCTGATGACAGTCCACCATTTATTTTCCTGAAACAGCTGCTGTGCCGAAGAATGAGAATGAACCCCCAAGTCCTCATGTCCCCATCACTGTGAACAGACTTTTATTGCACAGGGGGGTGTTTAGAAAAGCTAAAAATGTCAATGAGATGGAGGGTTTCTTTTTCTTTGTTCAGAATGAAAAGGCATATAGACACCAGCTAAGTCTCCCCATATAGACCACATGTTTTCTTTAAGAGACTGTTGGAAAAGCCAGCTTTGCTGAAATGTTCATGCCTGGGGACCAAGATGGCAACAGCTTTCTAGTCATTCATCCCTTACATTCCACAGGCACATTAGGGTATAAGTCCCTTTATATGCAGCATTTCATGCCAACCTTGAAATAACCCCAAGGGCGATAGGTAGGTATTATGCTTCCCACTTTACAGAAAGGGAAAGCTGTGGTTCAGAGACATAAGGTCATACTTGCCCCATGATGACACGAGTTCACCAGGGATCTGGAGCTGAAATGATTTACTCCTTCAATGTAAGGTTGATGGAGACCCTTGGGTGCTGAGCTGAATCTGGGCGGGGATAGGGGGCACCCTTCACCCAACCTGGACACCTCCTGCTGTGGCAGGATCTCCTTTCTGCTCAACATGGCAAGGCCCTGGCGGATGGAGCCACGCTGCCTGGAGGGTCCCGGTGGGTCCCAGAGACTGGTGTTGGGCCAGCGTTGGGCTGCTTTCTGCCAGGTGAACAACGCTCCATGGGCTTTCCAGCAGCCAGATCTCAACCTGCTGCTGCCACTCTGTGGAGCTGTCAGTTCTCTCTCTTTACTGTCCTCACATTACTTCCTGGAATGAGTGATTCTAATACATATTCATTCCTCTATTTACCTAAGACAATGTCTCTTTTTAAAATTTTCCCTAAATCCTTTTTTATGTCTGAATTAAAGGTATACTTGGAATTCGTCTGTTGAGCACATCCTAACGTTGGGCATCAGCAGGGGACTCCTGTGTCTCAGGAGTTGTTCGTCAAGGGTGAGTAAGAGTATTTAACATTTGGTAATAGACTGCCACATGAATGATCCTTTATGAAGATCATTTGGTGTAGAGAGGCTCAGTCTTCACCTAGGCCTACCTGACCCCAGAGCTTACATGCTTAATCATTGGGCAGCACCATTCCCAGCTACTATGCCAGGTACTGGCCACCAAACCACACACACACGCGCACACACAACCAACAACAACAACAACAAAACTGGTAAGAAGCGAGAGAGACAGGAATCCCATGACAGGTATCTCATTTTTACGATTCAGGCCAGGTGACTAAGAAGAACAAATTAAGGGGATCTTGTATTTCATTCCTATAGTTTCCTGTAAGGATCTTGATCATATGCTCATATCAATTAATATCTTGGGAGATACTCTATTTTTGATGATGGATATTTAACTTGCCAAGTTTTGCTGAGGCTGTCGTCTCCATTTGCTAAAAACATGATTGCCAATTTCGTAAGAAAGTACGTTTCTTGGTGTTTAGCAGGGTTTAATTCTCCTACTTACCACATATATTACCTTGCACTCTTACAGTCCCTCAGCCTTTCTGGATACTTCCAATCAGTTATAATATCCCCTCTTGGAATTCTCAGAGCACAGAGACAGCCACCTTTTAGGGCACTAATCAGTCTTTATCTGGTCTTCTGACAATGAATGGGCATGTCGTCTTTTCTGACTAAACAAAAGTCAAATGTAAGACAGTAAAGACTTTACTGGACGCACTTTTATAAACCTAACACCTACTACAGTGACTGGCACACAGTAGGCAAGCAAATCAGCCTTGGTTGAATTAATTACTAAGTGAATGAAAGAACAAATAATGCTATTAATAATAGTCAGTACTACTGCAATAAATCAGTGCAGCAAACCACCCCAGCACGTGACCTGCCATGTCAAACACTGACTCTTATGCTCTTAGATTTGCACAGTTAAGCTGATCCAACAAGGTTTCAGGTTGAGTGTCAGCTGGGCTTGGCACCAGGCAGGTTGGCTCAGGTCTGCTCCATATGTATTCATTCTAGGCCCTAGAGACGAGGCAGTGGCTATCTGGGCACCCTCTTTTTGCAGTGGATCACTGGTGTATGAAAGGCCAGCCAAAGAGTACAAGCACATTTAAGGCCTCTCTGCTCACGTCATGTCCCTTAACATTCCATTGGCTTAAGCCAGTCTCATACGCCCAAATTAATGGGGTAGGAAGTACATGCCATCCACAGCAGGAGCAGGAGGGAAACATTTGCTAATACTCATCCAAACCACCATAACTATGAAATCATCACCAAGTCAAAAGGGATGAAGGCAGAAATCAGTCTAAAAGTGGTAACTACATACTATTCAGCCATAAGAAAAAGACAACATAACACCATTTGCAGCAACATGGATGTTCTTGGAGAATGTCATTCTAAGTGAAGTAAGCCAGAAAGAGAAAGAAAGATACCATATGAGATCACTCATATGTGGAATCTTACAAAAAAAAAGAACATAAATACAAAACAGAAACAGACTCACAGACATAGAATACAAACTTGTGGTTGCCAAGGGGGCGGGGGGTGGGAAGGGACAGACCAGGATTTCAAAGTTTGTAGATACTGACAGGCATATGCAGAATAGATAAACAAGATTATACTGTATAGCACAGGGAAATATATACAAGATCTAGTGGTAGCTCATAGCAAAAAAATGTGACAATGAATATATGCATGTTCATGTATAATGGAAAAATTGTGCTCTACACTGGAATTTGACACAACATTGTAAAATGACTATAACTCAATAAAATATGTTATTAAAAAAAAGGATGCCACCAAGATACGTACTAACTAACTAACTAACTAACTAACTAAATAGCTACAACTAGAAACTAATTTGGGAAAATGTACGGATATCAGAGTCCGTTAAATCTAGTTCAAATCCCAATCCCACTTTTCACATATGTAAAACTGGGGACATTAATAAGTCGTAATCATAAAATTGTTAGTAAGATGAACAAAATGAGCCATGAAAAATGTTCTAGCATAGTGTCCCGAACACCAAGAAATTGACATTTTCAATATACTTTAATAGGCATTCAATTAATGTTCATGATGATGGTGCTGGTGGTGGTGGTGATCAAGATGTGACAAGTCACAAAAAATGTGAGTTATTCATAAATAAACTAATTTTACATTCTAATGTCAACAATTTCATAATATCTACAAAACTACACAAGCAAAACAAAATTTTGGCAATTGTCTCTGCCAAAACTTCAACATAATCTGTGATGAATACTTTATAATTTTGGCTCTTAACTCAAATTTCTGCTGTGTGTCCATGTGTGTCTCTAGTTGGCTACTCCCACTTTATGAGTCTTATTCTTTCCAAGGTCCTCTGTGTCCCCCTAAGGCTCTTTTTTAATTTCATAGTCACTCAATCTACTATGTCAAATCATTTCTCTCACTTTCCCTTTCTTATCTTTCCTTTATAACCTTCACTTTATCAAAGCTAAAGACCAAACTCATTTTTTCCCCATTTACGTCTATAGCATCAATTCAACACTACCGAATTTGTACTATTTGCAGGTGTTGTATGTTGTGGGAAACAAAAGCCTAGTGGGGAAAAATCCCTCTTCTTAAAATACTTAAAATCCAATAGATGAACTAAAACTCTGACGCCTCAAGAAGATGAGAGAATGGAAATATGGTATATCTAAATAGTGGGATATTATTCAGCCACAAAAAAGGAATGAAGTACTGACTCATTCTTGAGTATGGATGGACCTTGAAACACTATGCTAAATAAAAGAAGCCCAGCATAAAAGACCATATATTAGACCATCTAAAAGACTAGATATATGATTCCACTTATCATATGGAATAATGGGTTATGGAATTAAGACATATGATTAAATTTCTAGAACAGGCAAATACATAGAGACATAAAATAGATTAGCAGCTGCTGAGGGCTGGTGATGGGTGGGAACTGGGGATCATTAGGGAGTGACTGCTAATAAATACAGGGTTTACTTCTGAGGTAATAAAAATGTCCTAAAATTGACTCTGGTGGTGGTTACACAACTGTGAATACACTAAAACTCGTTGAACTGTATACTTTAAATGGGTGCATTGTGTGATATTAGATCTCAATAATGCTATTTTTAAATGAAGGGGAAAACAAATCCAGTTTGTACCCAAAACTGAAAAATTCTCAAAGGAAAGGAAAAGGAGGAGGAGGAAGAAGAAAAAGCAACCGCAGCAAACTTTCCAGAATGCCGTTAAAAAAATCATTATCTGCAATTTTAAAATTACATACAAATTACCAGTTCGAGTTCAATGCTTCGCAAAGAAGCCATTGTGTACTGGCCTCCAGAAGAAATTATTTCCATATCAATATCAGCACTCTCCTTTACTTGGAAAAATAGCAGTTGTCAGCCCACGGGGGCATAAGCTCCCTCCCCATGGCTATCTCCAGAAAATGCTAGAGCACGCCAGTGTGAGCAGATGTCCCCAGTCACTCCCAATCCACGCAGCAACCAGCAAAGCTAATAATGTCATTGGCCATTTCCCCCTGGTGACAGAAGGAATAGGAAACTGCAGCCGGAAGGTCAGGAAACCTCACAAAGAGAAGTGAGCATGGGAGGTGCCAGCTGGAACTGTTCATCTTCTCAAAACAAGTGGAGTGTGACCCTGCCGAGAGTTTATTGATAATAATTACTACAGCTCTAAAATAAAGAACTAGGCACTTTACCTCAAAAGTGCTCCATTTGGTATATTTTGGAAGAAACTTCATTGAGCCTTAGGCATTGGATAAGATGGTCTCTTTTAAGAGAGCAATCAAAAATGAAAACTGTCTGTGTCCAAGGGTTACATCTGAACCCTGACGACCGACCAGAATACAGCAACCATGCTTTATTTTACTTTTTTGTTCTCCAGGACCTGGGGCATAGAAAATGCCTAGTATGCATTGAAGAAAGGAAAGAGGAAACAGGTTAAGATGATGGCAAGGGAAGAATGTGAAAAGGAGAGAGGAAAGGAAGAATTTATATTAATTATACAATTTTAGTTAGAATTAAATAGCCTATTAGACATAGAAAACAAGCTCATGGTTACCAGAGGGGAAAGTGTGTGGGAAGAGATAAAATGGGAGCTTGCGATCTGCAGATACTAACTACTATATATAAAATAGAGAAACAACAAGTTTCTACTATATAGCACAGGGAACTATATTCAACATCTTGTAGTAACCTATAATGAAAAAGAGTATGAGAAGGAGTATATTTATGTATATGTATGACTGAAACATTATGCTGTACACCAGAAACTGATATGACATTATAAACCAACTATACTTCAATTAAAAAAAAAGAATTAAATAGTCTGTTAAAAATTTAAGTTATGAGGCTCAAATAGTGGAACTAATCTAATTTCCTCCACAGTATCAGTTTGGAAAGAATATTGTTTTTAAGATTTAATACTATGTTTAAAAGAGCATTAGCCATTTATATACGCTTTCAAACTTTATGACTCAGCACTAGATTAGAAGTGAACAGTCAAAATCAGCCTATTGTCACAGGATACATATTACGTCTATGATCTGAATCATCACTGACTCTTTAATTCACCCTTTGTAATGAATAGGTGAAAAACTAGGTCAACTTTGTCTTAAGAAAAGCCAAGGATCGTGACTTACTGAAGACTCTTCAGTGGTTGGGAGTCAAACTTGACTCTTCGAAGCACATCACTGCAGATGGCTGGACTGGCAGTCAAGATAAGATGTTGCCTTCATTCCCTCTGTGCTGCGAGAAGAGGTAGCACAAACGGGGAGTCTCTTGATGCACCCCCAACACAAGAAGAATCCATCTGGTCAGAAATCCAAGGATAATGGACCCCGTAAAGTAAAAGTAAAGATAAAGTCTATTTCTGACATGGAGCAAGCCCTTAATTGTTATCTGCATGTTGAACACCACAGTTCTGACCGGCTCTGACAACCGATGAGGATGAAATCATTTGTTGCCCTGTCCCAGGCAGCATCTTTTTAATACTTGGGACTAGCATTCATTTTAAAATCAACTGAAATCTCCCAGTCTTTCTCCTACTTGCTGCTAAACTATATCCCCTGTCTTATGCAACTGGTTTTAATAGCCTAAATGCAGAGCTTTTCATTTGCTTCACTGAATTTCATTCTATTGGATTTCCTATCACTCTATCCTTTGAGACTGTTTAGAGTATGATTCTGCCATCCAATTGGTTAATATTTCTCCTAGCTTCATGTTCAGGAATTTGATCATCACCCATATCTTTAGTCACCCAAGCAATTTAGAAGATGGAAAACAAGAGAAGTAAGAGGATGAATCTCTGTGACATTCCACTGCAGGACTCATTCCAGAACGTCATCAATATAACAATGAGCACTGTTTGGGCATGGTCATTCAACCAATTATGAACCCAACCATAGACGCTATTCTGCAGGCCAGTGGTTTCTCATTTGTTCTGCAAAGAGTATTATGAGGTCCAAGGGCTGCAGGAGATAAGGGAGCAAAGGGAGGGTATTCTCTCCTCTCCCTAAGCCAACTCTTTTCTTTTCCTTCTTTCTTTCTTTCTTTTTTTTTAAGCATATTATATTTCCTCATGATCTGTTTGGAAAAAAAATCCTTTGTGTTCAAATAACTCTTTGAAAACCATTGATTTAGACCAAACTTCTCTATTTTCTATGAGTGCATCATGAGATCCTTTGATAAATGTCTTTTGAAATTCAGAAGACTGTACTGACCTCCCCTCACTAGCACTGCCATAATCCTACCATCAAAGCAAGTAATCTTCGCAAATCCAAGTTGGTTCCTGGCAATCTGTTTCTTTTTTTCTTTTTTTTAATTCTCAAAATATATTTCTTTCAGAACTCCTCTTATAGTAGGCTGGGATGGGCATTACGTTTATTATTTTTTAAAATTAGGGACACACTTGCCAAACTATAGAATTTTAGAAATTATCATTTTTTCCCACAAAGCCTTAAAAATAGTAACGGTCTATAAATATGATTTTCTAATTCTTTCAGTATGTTAGATTATAAATCATTCATACCAAGGAGTTAAAGCAATTTAAGGAGCCAGAAGCTCTCTTATAATCTCCTATCTCGGGCCTCATTTTCCCCTACCTAAGGCTTGTAATGAGATTAAAGAAACTTCCTCAACATTCGGGAATCAAACAACAAGCAAATCTATCAGAAATATCTACTGGTCCACAATTATAATAATTTCACTCACGAGGAACTATACGTTTCCACAGGCTGAAAATATTTACCAGTCTTTTTATTTAGTATTCAGCAACTATTTTGAACAAATATTAGGCACTGGGATATGGAGGCTGATATTGTTAACCTTTCTGCACAAATCAAAGCTGTAGAACAATAAGCTAGTGGCAGGGAACATCTGCACAAAAAAGACATAAAACATAAATGGAACGTGAATGGTGTCTTTAAAACTCTGGTAAAATTTCATTTTGCCAATAGCTTGGTTTCTTTTGAGCCACATTTCACATAGATATAAGGCTGGCAATGCTTTAGGCTGTCATCCAAATACAAAGAAATTTTCACCGCAGATTTACTAGATAGCACTGTGAAATCTAGACTGGGCATCATAAAGGAACACAGGAAAAAGGAAGGATAATTATGTAAAGCCAACATCTGAATGCATTGTGTGTGGCTGGCAGACTTCTCCTGACTCACATTAATATTCACATCGGGCACTGTTTAATGATGCCATTCAGAATGGGGATATGGAGCAGGAAGAGGTATAGAGGCAACCAAAAAATAATTTATTGCAATAGAAATATTCCTCCTTTTGAAGCATCATTTAAAAAAGAGGCATTTTTCCCCCTGTTCCTAATTTTACTAAATAGATTCTCTTCCTTCTCAAAACCCCAAGGGTACATATGAGAAATATAAATTGGTATGATAAAAAAAATTCCCACACAAAATGTATATCACTCAGGTGACACACCACATGGATCCTTTAAAAACAAACTGTGTTAAACACAAGCAGAGGCTTTGGGCTGGTCATGAGGTGTTTTTGTAAATGTTTTCATTCCGTTTCCCCAAGTAACTTTTGAAATCTGAAAGAAAAAGAAGTGCTTCCTCAACTGTCTTTTGTATTACAAACCTGTTCAATATCAAAAATTCAATTTAAAATGACATCAGGAATGAGAAATCATCAGGCATTTCCAACAGTGAATTTAAAAGTTGAAGCCTCTCTTCCTTACATAAGTATTTCCTGAGTAGTTCTAAGGCCACTGCCTTTGTACCGTTAGTAATGGGGTGCAGTTCCGTATATAACTTAAAATGTTTATCCTTTATGAAAGACCTAGGGAAAGAGGAGGAGGAAGAGGACCAGGAGAATACAACAGTAAAACAAAAGCAACAACAACACACATTTCTGAGCAGTCATTACGTGCCAGACACCACGCTAAACGTTTTACACACATTAATTTTTTAAGCCCCAAGAGAACCTTATGATGTAGGTACTATCATTATTCTCATTTTAGACATTGGAAACTGAAAGGGTAAGTAATTTTTGAAGGTTACAGAGCTTATTTAAATGGATAAAATGAACACAAATTACAAAGGCCAAATCTATATCAAAGTAAATAACAAGGTGGGGGGGCAACTGAGATTTTTTTTAAAAACTGGTAACTCTAACTGACAAGAAAATATCTCCTAGGGGAAAAAAAAAGCTGGAAACAATTGGAATTTTGAGGTTGGATGGTGCCTCTGTCAGTAGGCAGTATTTGATGGCAAGTAACAGATAAAACAGTTGCAGTGGTTTAAGTAAACATAGATTTCATTATCTTACATACAGCAAGATATCTTGAGATAGGTGGCTGCTGCTTTCGGTTCAATAATGTTGGGCCTAGAATGGGCCTAGAATCCTCTTGGCTACTTCCTTATGGTAATAATAGAGTTGCTGCAACTCCAGCCATCATATCACAATCAAAGAAGTGAAAACGGTGCTGTCAAAGGAAGATGTCAGAAAAGTAAAAACTTCCCCAAATCCACTTCTAGTCCCCCAATCAAAAGATTTCCACTTAAGGCTCATGGATCAAAAGTAGGTTACATGACTACTTTTAACTACAAAACAGGCTGAGAAATATGAACAGAATTACCACGACTGGTTGAATCATTCGTGACAAACTATCTGGAGCCGAGCACCCTGCTGCCTAGAATTAAAGTGGAGTTCTGTTAGCAAGGCTGGGACTGGATTTGGAGTTACTATAGTTGGCTATGTGCCTTAGGGGTTTGCAAACTATTTCTGTAAAGAAGCTGAGAGTAAATATTTCAGATTTTGAGGGCCACATATGATCTCTGTCACATATTCCTCTTTGTTTTAACATCCCGAAAAAATTCTTAGTTCCTGAGCTATCTAAAAATCGGCTTGAGTGGGGCTGTAGTTTGCCTGAGGTTTGGGATAAGGCTCCAGGTATGAGATACAGCGTTGAAGAAAGCTGGATTACTTAAGACTGGTTAGAAGCCTTAACATATCCCGCTATCTAAACTTTTATTGTCTCCAAAGAAATAAGATCGGAAGTGAGGAACACCAGATTCCCAGCCTAATAAATTTACCAATAAATTAACTAACAAATAACCAAGTGACTTAATAACTACCTTATTTCAGTAACTCACCGAATAATTTCAGTTCGTTCAGCCAGACTATATTCTGTAGAGTGAGATACTAGATGAGCCACAAGTCTGGCTCCAATCCTGAGTGACTCTAACCCTAGGAAAGCATAAAAGATGAAAGCAGCAGCATGTATCACCATGACTAAAAGCCCAAACAATGGGAACACCCATCCTTATTAACCACAAAGTATTAGCGGATTGATTCTATAATCCTTGGGGACACTTGAGCTCTTCTCCGTCAAGGGATATTAACACAGATATTCACTGATATTCACATGGACCCTCCATGGGTCCCCCATAAAACCCACACCCATGGAATACCTGGTCTAGAATAACAGTTACCCATTTTTCTTGGTTTCCTCACTTGAGTTTTACTCCAACTCTCCCCTCCCCCACAACTCCCAGCAACTGGAGGTGGAGCCAAAGGGGGACTGCCCTAAGCAGGCAGTTTTTAACTTTAAAAAATGTTTCTAAATTGAAAAAAAAAATCAAGCTCTTCTTGCATTCTCTCTATAATCTTCCCCTGTTTAACATAAAAATAATGTTTTAAATTATTTCAGGTTAAGCAAAACTGATGCTCCAAGCAGATGAGCTGTGGTTCCTAAAGCCCCTGTTCTTGGGGCATCTTCACATCCCTGGGGAGGGGGTGGGGGTATACACGCCCCAGTTTGGACCCCCACCCCAACCCCAGGCCTGCTGGCCTTGCTCCACTTCCAGGTTCACTGTAAGCCTAACTGGGGATTTTTAGATTCTTTTCTCTCCTTTGATTTCAGAATGACAAAAATTGGGGAAGTAAAATAAATTTACCCAGGAAATAAATACAATAAAAAACAAATGTATATGCCCTCTGTTAAATTTCAGTCTAACTCAAACTGGCATCTACCATTTACTGATTCTTCATTTCTCTAATGTGTGCAATCTTATTTTAATAACCCTTTGAGATCTTAACTTTTCAGATACACTAGGCATAATGTGGTCAGACTTATGAAGAGTAAATGCTTATTTTTCCACCATATACTCTGTTTTTAGGAAGAATTGTTGCAAATATCTGCTGAGTTATATTGTTTTCTTCAATGAAAATGTTCTAACAGGAAAATAAATCATGGAAATAGCAAAGATAATATCAGATTACTCCATCTACCCAATTCCTTCCTGTATCTGCTTCACTGGGGGAGGAGGCCAAACATCTCTTACAATACTAGTGTTGTATTTGCTACAGCTCAAAAGTATGGCATATGTCCTAAACTATGGACACATGATTTTTGTGTCAAAGTCCTTTAGTATTAGAATGACTTTAACATTAACATAATTTGTCATATGTGTTAATTATCATTAAGAATCCTATTGTGTGTGAGGAGTTGTTGGAAGATAATAGCCAAATAAGCAATAAGAATACACGAATAGTAGACATGTTCTGGGGAGTCTAGGCAGCTCACAGGGACCCTTCTTGCTCTGCCCCCTACCCCTTCTCCCCCACATCCACATCCACAGCTGCCCTGCTTGTAAACTATGATCTCACTGTCCTGGGTAGTTCATTACAACAGGCCAGGCCGTCCACCCAGGAATGTGAGATTGGGGCCAAGTAACTGTATTCCTTTGGGTTTGGTCTCCAGGGATGAGAGACAGAAAAAAGTTCCTGGTGCCTTTGACAATGAAGGACTCCATCCCTCCCTTATTTCTTACATATAAAAATTTCAAAACCTCTCCCTCGGACTTCTTCGACCTCTCTCTGCTTTCTAGCCCAAGAAGTATATATAAGTACATAAGAAGCCTCGCTTAGATTATATCACTCCACTAGGCATAAATATTCTCCAACCACCCGGACTTCAAAGGGAAATTCAAATTCAGTAGCAGCAAGTTAAGACCCTGTGTGATGATGCTCTGATCCATCTTTTTA
Source organism: Vicugna pacos (assembly GCF_048564905.1). Classification (NCBI taxonomy): domain Eukaryota; kingdom Metazoa; phylum Chordata; class Mammalia; order Artiodactyla; family Camelidae; genus Vicugna; species Vicugna pacos. Next base: position 62,790,375 of record NC_132994.1, on the reverse strand, counting down.
GCCTTACATAGTCACATCCACAAACACATAAACGCACGGAAATACTATACCTCCTCCATCTAACCTTGTCTCCCTTGGAACTCTGCCTCACACCCACAATTCCAACGTGCAAATCTAACCCCTCTTTAAGAAAGTGTTCTTACTGTCTTCGCATCAGGAGACACATGGGAAACAATAATTTTTGTACAGCCCACCATGGTCCACTGATCTGGCTGGTAACCTCCAAGCCAGTCAAGTTCTCCAGCAGACTGAGCGCTGAGGAGATGGCTGTTAAGTTCACCTGGATCCTATTCTCAGCACCCGTGTGAAGAAACACTGCTTTAGGGAACACAGCCTCCTTCATGAAGCCTCCCTGGGTCCTTCTGGAAGTATCTTCTCCCTCTGTAATTTACCCTAGCTCTTGCGGCATTTAAGACTTCTGCTCTGAAGTACAATTAGTTATGCCTGTATCTTATCTCCCCAACGACGGTGAATTCCTACCCAAGCTTTGCCCATAATTCATGCTCAAGTTACAGAACTGAATGCGCAAATCAAATACGGTGAACTGTGGTCTGGGTTCTGAGAGCATGTAATAGGGAAGAACAAATCTAACTCCATATTGGGTCTGTTCCTTTTATTTTAAGCTTTGTATTCTATAGCTTTTGCTACAAGTTAAGAATATTGCCTATAGCCTGAAATATACAGGAGAGTCCATTCTCAAGGCTCTGACCTTTAAAGGTATAACGCTTCCATTCATACAGAGACAAAACGTTGCAGAACAGAGAATAACATTTGTCTTGTTTATAGGAACAGCCTGACCTGACCTGGAGGATAACTGCAAGAACAGAGGATTCTGACAACAAGAAGTTTGCAACAACCAACCACAGCCCTCCCCTTTTGGTACAAAAGAAGCCTGAATTTTAACTCTGGTGAGAGGGTTCTTTGGAACACTGGTCTACCATCTTCCTTGTTGGCTGGCTTTTCAAATAAGTCTCTATTCCTTGCCTCAACAACTCACCTCTTGACTTACTGTCTTGTCGTGCGGCGAGCAGTACGAGCTTGGACTCGGTAACAAGCAGAGCTAAGTAGGAAGTGGTCAAAGTCAGTGGCTGAGGAGTACTACAGGAGTGAGGCTGGGGCAGGAATCTGGGATGAGGGGAAGAATGGTAAGAGGGACTGAGAAGAAAAGGGGCAGGTTAACTACGCAGGTTGGGCTCTGGGTTGCTGAAGTAGAGCAGAGAGCAGGCGGTGGATGGAGGCAGCAGAGTTAGTGAAACGAAGGGATGAGACCCACGGCGGGGGGGGCCTGGGACTGAGGAAGAGCATTGTGTCCTTGCTCTTACCAGCAAGGGTACCCGTGGTTCCAAGGAGGAAGCACCAACACTCAACTGATTCTGATTGAATACATCACACTTCACACAGAATCCGTAACAACTGAAATGGTGATAATGTATCATGAGGCAATAAACTAGAATAGAACGGCAGCAGAATCTTCCCCCAGTCTGCCGGGACCCCACCAGACCTTCTCTTGTCAGTCTCCCAGGCACAAGCCTGCAGCGGCAACTAGAACCCTAAGGACCCAGGTGTCAGTCTTCTGAGGTGGTCACGAGAGGGCACCCTCCCTTGCCAGGCAGCCTAGGTAAGCTGTGGATGGCCTCACAGGATAACAGTGACTATGGTCCAAACACTCTTTCAGCCAGCTGCACTTAAATAAAATAGTTATCTCTAGTCCATGATACTGAGAACATCAGTATCCCCTGACTGCTCTGTTTCTCAAAAATTTCTGAAGGGGGCAATTCTCCCTCACTCTTAGAAGTCACAATGAAGCAGAAATGGCACCATTTCCTGTCCAATTCATTTACTTAGACACAAAAAACAAGGATCTCTTCTTTTATAAATTTGTGACTTTAGGAGTATCAAGGAGCATCTTTACTTAGACGTATCTTTAGGAGTAGCATATCTGCCATGATTACATGGAAAACGCTTACGTAGAACTCAGGGAAGTTTCTCTCCACACCAAGGTGTTGTGCTTTTTCTCTGTCAGGTTCTAGGAACTACATAATCCAGCGCATTTCCCTTTTTACCTGGCTACTAGGAAGTTCAGATATAAATGCAGTGTCCACACGAGTACTTAATTCATTTCAAGTACATGGTGACTTTTTACTATTTTTTTTTAAATTTCCCAATTTCATACATTTCTTTTACATAAGCATGGGAAAGGTGTCATTTTTGAATGGTTTGAAAGCATTTCTCCCATTTTACTATGTTTTTTGCAAAGAGTTCCAACTTCCTGGTTAGTGACACACTGTCCTAAAGAGATGAAGTTAACTTAAAAAACACTAGTGAGCCATGGGGATGTACCAAAGGAATACAATTCCCAGAAAAGATGAATCCCCTAGGCAGACACGTGTTGCTCAAATGACTTACTGAGAAATGTGATGCTCAGGAGAACAAGCTTGGAGGGTTCCTTTAAATGTCTTTTCTGCACTCATGAAGTGGCTAGGCACTCTGAGGAACACGTCCCATATTGGCCAAGTGAATCATTGGTTCTAAGCTTCAGCAGAAACCGAAGCTCTCCCAGCTGACTTAGAGGTAAGGGGTTCCCCATTAAAGTCTCAGTGTTAGCGGTGCTGTCTCCCCACATACGGCTGCTGGGGTGTACAGTCTCCCTGAGTTTCTGACCTCACCTTGCTCTGTCTTTTCAATTCCTAATAACCCGCTTTACTTTGACCTGATATCTTAACCACTGGCTTCAGAGTCCAGCTGCCCAGTATATGCTCCAGGCTCCCTTTGGTCCCACCTTTCTCCCAGGCTCTTGGAATCACGCCCACTTCCTCACCATTTGGTCTAAAGTGCTACCAGATGTCCCTCCACGGGGCTCCCCCCAGCACCAAGCCAATTCTCCACCTTTAGGCTGGTCAGTTTTTCTATTTTTGTTCTCCATCCAACTAGGCTTTAATGTCTCTGTGCTGCGGGCTGTATCTTATCAATCTGTGTGTCCCTAACTTCCAGTGCAGTGTAAGCATATTTAAAGTGCTCAACAAATGTTGATCAAATCATTTAACCTCTTTGCCTCAATGATATCAGGTTCCTCACTTATAAAACAGAGATTATAGGGCTAGTGTGAAGATTAAACGAGTTAAAACAGAAAAAAATAGAGTATTCTGGCATATTCTAACCATTCAATAAAATTTAACCATTATTATTAGGGCGCTCAATAAATGTTTATTGAATAAAAGGCTAAGTATGGATAGAATGACAAAATCGGTATTAAAAATTAAATGAATCACTTGCCCAGTAAGTTTTGACTCTTAAACATGTTCACATTAAATCTATGTCAATAACCTGTGTGGTAGTTACGGGATGTAGGTACCATAACAGAAGAAGGCACATGCCTGTCACAGACAGGGCTGGGACGCCACCAGAAGCGTGTGCTGTGTGGGAGGCAGCGGCCAAACTCCCTTTCCCCTAGGCCTGTGCACTTTCCTAGAATCCAGTCCAGTGTGACACGTTTTACATGTAACACAGAGGAGAAAGTGACCCCCCCATAAGCTAATGTAACCCAGCATTTGTTTCCGGCATCTGCCAGAGCAATTTCCATTAGCTTCCAGAACAGACACTACCACGGAGCTGACGCAGCAACTTCCACTTAAAGCGCCGCGGAGCAATATCATCTCGTGCAGCTATCCCTGCAGCTGAGGTCGGAGAGTCGGCCCCATTTGCAAAGATGGAAATGACATCATTATGTTCTAAGTTGAGTTTATAAGTCACAAACCAATTCCAGAGGCCCATGAATCTGAAATGTTGCTTTTTCCGCGTGTCTTTTTCAGTCATTTGTGGGGGTGGCATGGCGACCAGGGCTGAGCACACAGCCTACGCAAGAGAGCCTGCTTTTACTGAAGTTCCTGAGTGTTTCTCACTTGCTCTTCAAGACATACTATTAATTTTTCTTAGTACCTTTTTGAGTTACCTTCACCCTATGCAGATCTCCCATTCAGAGAACAGCATCTTCTCACACCCTGGAGAAGACTGTCCACAGCATCCCTCACGTGATGGAGAGAGAGGTGCACGTGATCCCAGTTATTCAGATTCACAGATGAGAAAGTCCTTCCCCATAACTTCAACCTGTTGTGTCCAACCCGAATGTCTCTACTAACACTGAAACAAGGGAGAAAAGTTATCTGAACCAAGTGACACTCTTCTTACTAATGTATCTTCTGACATTACCATACGGTAAGGGAATAGAACAATTAAGGCTAAAAGCTACTGTATGAGTAGCTAATTGATCACAGTGGCCACAGAAGCAGTAGAAAAGCAGGGAGAGAGAGAAGGAGGGAGGGAAGCATTTATTGAGCACCTACTGTACGCCAGATCGTGTGCTTTCAGCTTGTCATAGCATTCATTCCACACAAGGCCACACACCGAGGCACGTACTGGTAGCTGGGAGTCCATTTCTCAGTAAGTCACTTCAGCAACACTCGCTTACCTACAGGACACGTCTCTTCTAAGTATTGTATTCCTTTGGCACATTCCCATGGCTCACCAATGTTTTTTAAGCTGTCTTATCTTTCAAAGAGATTGTGTCTCTAACTGGGAAGTTGGAAATCTTTGCAAAAACACAGTAAGATGGGCGATACGCCCATTTTCAAACCATTCAAAAAACGACATCTTTCCCATTCTTATGTAAAACAAATACATGAAATTGGAATATTAAAATGAAAAATATAGTAGAAAGTCATCATGTACTTGAAGTGAATTAAGTACTTACGTGGACACTGCATTTACATCTGAACTTCCTAATAGCAGAGGTTAAAGGGGAACCGTGCTGGGTTACTTCGTATCCAGGGCCCTCTACAGCATTTTCTCTTACCAGCATAAAAGCCAAGAATAAAGTCATGACCTCTGGTCCAGAGTAGCAGCGTTACAGTGAAGAAACTCCATATGTCTTTGCTATATTTCAAACTGTGCCTAAAATACTTTATCTGTAAAAAAAAAATACTCAGGCATACACTTTCAGTTCACAAAAAATATGAATCTTTCCAACCAATGTTTTCATGTCACTGTTAAGAAAAGTATGTTTATACTGACACACACCCCAGGCGTATTTCAAAGAACTAAACATTTATTAATATTTGGATTTTGCTAGTATAGTATGCAAGGCAAGTTCCTCAGCTATTTCTGGAGGGCTTTTATAAACAAGTTCACAGTCATGAATGAAATAATGGGTACCTTTCCCTTCAAATAAATAAAATCTCAATTTATCTCAATTTCATTAATCTTTGATGAAAATAAAAATGAGTACTTTTCTCCAAGTCATAAAAAATAGGTGCCAAAAAGATATAAGACATACATTATCAGTGATCTATTTTTAAGTTGATAAATAAAGGTACCCATTTATTAAATCTAATCTTAAAATCAGAACTAGAATGTATTTTCATGGCATTAATGCAGCCTAATTTTAAATTTCAACAAGCTTTTAAAAACCAGAAATACAAATTGCAAAGTCAGGGCTAGCTGTCTAATATTAAGACTTTGTGCTGGCATTTTAAATGTACTATTCTCCATGTAAACTTTCTTCTGCTTAGTTGTGTGTGTGTGTGTGTAATTGCAGTGTATTTCATATATAGGAAAAGGCAAAAATCTTAAGTATGCAGCTTGTTGAATTTTGACATATCTTTACTCCCATTTACTCACTATTCAAATCAACACATGGCAACTTTATAACATCACAGAAAATTCTCTTGTACACCTGGTCGCAGGGAATCACTTCTCAGCTTCTAAAACCACAGCTGAGTTTTGCTTGTTGTTCATCTTTGTAGAATGGGGTCATGAGAATGTCTCTTTTATGTCTGGCTGCATTGACTCAGCGTAGTGTTTCTGAGATTCTGAGACCACACTGCCGCCTGGGTCAGGATTCCCTCGTTTTATCAGCACATCCTTTTTACAGGTTGGTCTCTCAAGTCGCAGATGCCGCCATCTTTGCCTAACAAATCCTGCTGATCTTGCTGGGCTCACCGTCCCCTCCATCAGGTGCTTCTCAGTCTCCCCAGATAACACTAGCAGCTCCTTTTCTGCTCATGTCTTTTTCTTTAAATCGTATTTCAGTCTGCTCCATGGGATGTGACGCCCTCTCTGGCAGAGCACTCACCAGGAGAAAGAAAGGGGAGAAGACCAGACGAACAGTCACTTAGTGGATGAACGGGAGGTGTGGCTGGGGAGGGAGCACTGGCTGAGAAGAAAGTTTAATTTAGGCACAGACCTGTTCTCACCATTCTTCTCTCCTTCCTCTTCTGCCACCTTCCTTTCCTCTGCCCTCTCCTTCCCTCCCCCTTCTCCTCTGCTTTCTTGCTGCTCTTCTTCCTCACCCTTTCCATCTCCCCCTCTTAATCTAATTTGCTTTGCATTCATTTTTTTTTCTTTTCTTGTGTTAATACATTCATTTGAACAACATTTAACGGAATAGCAGACTACGGAGTTCCCAGAAGTTTCATTAACCCTGTGCCCAGACAACAGCCGATGTGTCTGGTGGTTGCTGTACAGGCTGTCAGGAGGAGATGAGTGACTCGCACATGCCCATGGGAGCAAAGAGCAGGGAGGAGTGGAGAATAATCCCCGTGTGAGAGACCAGCCTGAAGGTCTGACTGCCGGGGAACACGTGAGACTGACCGTGGGCAGCATGTGGGGCTCCCAGAAGGCACTTAGGAGGCTCAGGGGGTTCACCAGGGAAGCAGAGCTCCAGATTCATAGGGCAGAGACCCAGTGGCTGTACACCTTCCCTCTGCCCTGCACAGCCACTCCGGGGGTGCAGGAAGGTGGGGAGCAGATTACAGAACAAGGGGCTCTGTAACATGATCATAATGGACTTCCAAACAAAAGCTGAGACTTTAAATGCAATGACTTCAGAAAAGAGAAGGAGAGAGAGGACTGAGTCTGGTCACTGGCTCAGGGGGTAAAAGAGGAATTTCAATAACGTCATGTAACTTGGTATATTTTGTAAATGTGCCAACAGCCCAGAGAGGAACAGTGGCTCATCCAGCATCACACAGCAGCTTCCTCTGTTCTCCAGTGGTTTTTTGAGGGCAAGTCTAGCATCATATCTACCACATTTCTCAAAAAAAAAAAAAAAGGTTCAGGAGCAGAATTCAATAGCTAAAGAAACTTAGAGAGTCATTCAAGAGAGTAGGGAAGCTTAGAAGAGACTATTAATGGAAGTGGAAAAGTAGTTTGAGGTCAGATTACTAAGGATTTGCACACCAAGTAAGAAGGTGTAAACATGATCCTTGAGAAGCAGCAGTGAAATGAACGATTTTTTAATCAAAGGAAGTAGGAGGTAAAAACCACGTATTCAGGCACTGAGTTAGTCCAGCAGCGGTGCACGCTGTGGCTGGTCGGGCTGCTCGTGTTTGGGCCGGCCAGGTTTCAGGACGGTACAGACCCACAGTCCCTGCCACAAGTCACCCCACAGACACCACGTGACCTCCCCATAGCAGCCGGAGATGGGCACTTGACCCGAGATCAGTCCACCTGCTTGCTGGACAGCAACTAGGTGATTGTCCCACCAACTAAACCAATACCACCCTTACTCTGTGAGAACGGGAACTGGAGACTTAGGATGGGAGATAAGCAACTGCAGGCGGCAGGAGAAGCCAAGAGGCAGATATAGGAAAATAGAATCAGAGAGAAAAGTGAGCTACGTCAGCTGCCCCACACTTCATCCAGTACCAACACCTGTTGTGCTGTGGTGGCGGGAAGGTAATCAGAATCCCAGCTGTCTGAGAGCCCTGGGAATAACCATCCTTCTCCCAGATGACATCTATATGACTGTTCCCAGGGGTCTAGGCGACCTGAGTGACATTCCTGCCACGGATCCTTATAATCAGACTGTATTACTCCAGATGACTTCAGGAAGTCTCGGTCCTCCTAACTAAGAATTTAAGCAGCAGAAAAGCTGAGAACTCTCCGGTTCAATTCCAGTCTTCAAAGGAGTCCAATGCACCCCTCCCTCCCATCAAGGAAAACCTCACTGGAGGTCAGAGTACCTGTCCTTCGCTCTCCCTGGGGACCTCTGACCAGCTTCCACTTTAATCAGTTCTCAGTCTCTTCCCTCCACTCCCTCTCTTGCACCTCCCGTCTCAAAGGGTGTATGTCACTCCAGAGCCTGGCTTAACTTCTCATCGAGACCGCAAACTTTTCTGTACCCTTACTGGTTCTTTCTGCTTCAGTCTCTCCCCAGCAGGACACCCACTCCAGGCCATCCCTCGGTCCCCACCCCAAATCCTGATCAGACCTTTTGCAACAATGAGAGACATGAAGGCCAGACCTTCCCCAGAATGACTGGTTTAGGGACTTTGGTCAGTCTCATAAGACTGAGGGTGATCTTGACGCTCCAGGACAGTGTGTGAGGTCTGATTTAAAGGACTAGTCGGTGATTTGAATTCCAAAGATACTCTGGTGTTACTCTGACATGTCCAGCAAGTGTCTCACTCATAGTAAACTACTGCTAATAACACAAATTTCAATTCCATGCTTGAATACAATTTTGTAGGAGATATATAGCACAACAGATGGTGGTGGGGAGAGACTGCCGGAGAATCCCACCCCCGGGGCGCTGCTTACACACACCAGCCGGCTTGACGGCCGCTCCCAGGAGTGTAGTCACTGCACCAGAGCCAGTCACGTCTTGAATAAAGTCTCTGTTGAAAGGGGACATTTTTCTCCTATTTTCACTCCAGTGGGGTAGATCAGCTAGGAATAATACAAGTTGCAGCAGACTAAATGCTTCAGGTGAATTATCCGTCTCCTTCCCTACACGCTGTGTTTATCAGCCAGCCCAAATATTTTCACATATAAATGTAAGTGGAAACCTGAACACACACAATGTAAGATGTGTAACAAGACGTGTGTGCCCAGCATGGCAAGTATCTCATAAGTGAGAAAATTATGTGTGTCGCTTACAGAGCACAGCGTATGGCATGATGTGGGATCTGCATGCTTGGTCGGCAGCTACTTTCCCGACTGTTTAATGAAAGCGACAAAAGCCACAACAAGCTGTGTTCATGTAAAACGGACAATTAGGAAGATCAAATCCAGGCGCGTCCGAGGACAAGAAAGATTTACGATGAGGCAACCTTTTCCTCTGATCTACCCAATGTATTCTGTTAGCAACGTGGTAGAGATGCGAAGCGCTGCCTTCTGGGGAGTCTGTTAGTTTGCTAGGGCTGCCGTGACAAAATACCATCAACTGAACAGCTTAAACAACAGAGACTGAGTTAGTCTCACAGTTCTGGAGGCTAGAAGTCCAAGAGCAAGGTGTTCACAGCACTGGTTCCTTCTGCAGGCTGTGAGGAAGCTGTCCAGCCCAGGTTTTTCTCCTTGGCTTGTAGACGGCTCTGTCTTCGCGGTCACACGGTGTTCTGCCTGTCTGTGCATCTGTCTCCACACGTCCCCTTCTTTTAAGGACACCAGTCATGTTGGATTAAGGCCCACCCTAATGAGCTCCTGTTAACTTGATGGCCTCTGTAAAGACCGTATCTCCAAATAAGGTTGCATTCAGAGGTACTAGGAGCTGGGACTTTTGAATTTTAGAGTGGGGACACAGTTAAACCTATCAGGGGGTTAAAAACAAAAAGCTTTTAAAGGTGGCTCTTACCTACCTGATACAGGAAAACAAGCATCCTTTAAAACGTGATTGCTTTCTGTTTTCAAAAAGAATTGCAAAATTCCACCAGAGTTAATAAAACTGATTCTAAAAACTAAAATAGAGTGGGAACATCAGCTCCTCCTGCCACACGTACAGAGTGCTGTGACAGAGGACCCCACGTGAGCCACCAGAACCCCTCATCAAACCCACAGCTTTTTTTATTGTGTTTTGTTTTGTTTCAATAAATCTAAAGACTCTAGTAAAACCTCAACATTTGCCAAAACAGAATGAGGAAAGGGAGGAGGAATCCAAGAAAAACAAACAAACAAGATCGTTTTGCAGCATGTCAGAATCAAAAAGAGCCAGCAAAGTCACCTGACCCCACCTGCCTACAGAGCCCAGTCTGCACCGTGCAGGCAAACTCACCCAGAGGATGCCCAGCCCCGTTTACACAGCTGGGAGGGAGAAAGTTCTCCCTTTAATTGAGCAGAATGGATCCTAATTCCATCTACTGGACCAAACAGAATCTAATTCCTCTTTTACACGACAGTCTCCAAGAACGTGAAGCCCGGCAGTATTCACGCATTCAGCAAATATTTGCTGTGTGTGTAGTATGTGGCCACACGGTCCTAGACCAACTAGAACCTTCTCTCTGATAAATATTCTTGTGCTTCAAACATCCCCCGTGAGAAGTGGTTTTACTCCGCTGACCATTCTGGTTTCTCTGCTCAAAAGAGGAATTTTTCTCCTTTTAAAGTATACTGCCCAGAGCCAGATACAATCCTAATAGTTAATTATTTCATCTTTTGAATTCAATTTGTCACTCCACCTTGAATCACTGCATGATAAACTTTGCAAAATGCTGTAATCTAATTAGGGTAAATTCTGTTGAAGTTAGGAAAACATGAAGAGGTAAATGGTTGCTTTTTATGGAATTTCAACAGATTTTTTGAAATGGTTTAGTATTTTTTTTAAACGTCCCTCCTATCCGCTCCATTTCCTGTAAGTTGTTTTGATTATTAAAAAAAAAAACTTGGAAAATATTTAAATGTATTTCAAGTATCTTATATAATTCTTTGGTTTCCAGAAGAAATAAAGCCACAAAGATAACTCACAGATTCTTCACCATCCATTCCTACCGATACACTTTATAAAATTAAGGATGCTGCTAAGAACAGCAGCATGAGCACAACACTGACCCAGCGCTGGAAGTGACACACCAGACAGCATCAGAGAAATCTTCCCTGTGGAAATGCAACCAGGCCATATTCTAGTGGTCAAGTCCCTGATGATCCTACACAAGCTAGAAACCAGTGGGCACAGTTTAGAGCATCTGAAGTTCTTACAGCAAACAGTTTTGTTCCCCAGTATCTCTTTCATTTATTTATTTAAAATAATGACCCTACTCTCCACGCACCAGTTATCCAATAAGGTACACCCTGGAGTTTTCCTAACATCCACATATGTGGAAAGAAGCTGTTCTAGGAGACCTACGTGGGACGCTGTTGGTACAGCCATTAATTACGTACTAGGTGAATTCATTCAGTAAATTCGTCAGCCTTGCTTCACAAATTCCATGACGCTGAAGCTTAATTAAGTCAGTATGTCAGAGGATCAAAAGAATTCTTCCAACCCAGCTGAGCAGAGGATCTGTGATACTTCAAGTAAAGATAAACCAAGAGTTCCCTTTTTGAAAACCAGAGCTGAAGCTGGGTCCCCCATCTAACACTGCTGGCACGGGCTTGTATGTTTTGAAACTCCCCAAATCTGCCACCCGTGTCCCCCCTCTTGAAAATGACTTTGTAATTACGTAGCACTTAACCTAACAGGGAAACGATCTGCTGGCTCAGATTCACGGGTGCGGGTGGGGAGGACGTAATTCTCTCACAATCTCATATCAACTACAGAACATGTTTGCTGTCTTTTTAAACTATATTCATCAAGAACTGCCGGGTTTTTATAGTAGGAAAAATTAAGGGTAGTTATTAAAAATGAGATTTTTTTTTCCCCACTGGTCTAAGCACTAACTCAAGCTGTAAGTTTGAGATGCTCATATTTAAGCATCATTTAGTTAAAAAAAAAACAGCACATATTATGTAAAAAGCAATCCTGTCAATCTGGCATAATTCACTTTGGTGGTTGGTTAAATCTAAAATTTCTCCAATTGCCAGTCCTCATGTCAGAAACAAAATATTACTTTCTATACTACTAAGCCTATATCCCAGATTAAAACCAGAGTTATTAAGTTTAACATTGTGTATTTTTAATCTAGCCACTATGGAAAATTAAGGCCTAGAAATATACATGCAGCCCCATAAGCTAACAGAGAATGCCTTTTTGAAAAATTATTAGAGAACAGTATCACCGAAATCTAAAAGCACACAGGGACCAAGTCCATCCTGCCCAGCTTTCAATTCCTGCATAAATATGGGAAAATCTAAAACACATCCATTTCCCAGCACAGGTAGCTTTTCATATCAAATGGGTTTGCTCCATTCATAAATATGCTTAATGTCAATTTACCTGAAATTGTTGTGCAACAGCTTAGTGGAAAGATATTAGTCAGGGAACTGGGAACACTATTTCAAACCTGGCATTACAGACAACTAGTTCTGTGACACAGCAAGTCATGCGCCCTCACGGGACCCCGAGAAAGAGCTGAGAGCTGTGAAGACACCAGGCCCAGGGGTTAGAGAGGGTGCCACGTGCTCATCACTCCCCCAGCTCAACCTGCTTGTGATTGTGACTCTAACTGGAGCAAATTTGAAACACTTGATTCCTGTAGTTGTTTTTTTTTTTTTCTTTTTCTTTCTTTTAAAATTGCAGTCAGAACATTCAACAGGAGACCTACCCTTTTAACAAAATCATAGAAGTACAATGCAGTGTGTTAATAACTACAGCTACAATGTTGTACCCCAGCGCTCTAGAACTTAACTCATCCCGTGTAACTGAAACTTTCTATTCCTTGAATAGCAACTCCCAATTCCCCCTCCCTCCACTTCTAACAGCCACCATCTACTCTGCTTCTAGGAGCTGGACTATTTTAGTTGGACTATTAGACTATTTCATGTCAGTGAAATCATTCAGTGTTTGTCCTTCTGTGACTGGCTTATCGGACTTAGAATAATGTCCTCCAGGTTCATCCATGTTGACACAGATTGTAGGAGTTTCTTCTTTAAGGTTGACTAACATTCCCTTGTCTATTTATGCCACATTTTGTTTATCTGTTCAACTGTCAATGGACATTTAAGTTGTTTCCACATCCTGCCTATTATGAATAATGCCGCAAAGAACATGGGAGTGTAAATACTGCTTTGAGAGCTAGACTTTGATCCCTATAGTTTTAAAGCAAAAACTGCCTTCAGGGAACATCTGACACTAATTAAGAAAAAAAAAATTAAAACTAGAAATCCAATGAACAACATCTCTGTTTGTCAACAGAAACCCAGATTAACATCTATGTAGACCGTCACATACAAAAAAAAACCAAAACTGTTGTATAGAGCACTACAAATATTACACTTGCCTGGGTAATGTTATGTCCGTGGGTCTAAAATTATGCTGACAATAGACTTTTTAATTAATAACCTGAGATCTTTCTGTCCCTAGTACTCAATTTAATTTCTGTTGTAATCACCTAAAAATAACTTCAGTCAACATATTTGATGCAATTCCTCAGGAAAAAAATAAAAGATCGGTTTCTTTTTTAAAGAATGCAAATCCTGAATTTAATCTTATTTTTTCAGTTTCATCTTTACCTTTACATGGTTTTAAAATTACAGCATAGTAACTTGCTTTATACTTAGAAAATGTATTTCCATTGCATCCACTCTAGGTGATGCTTATCAATTTCAAATAATATAGCCATTTTGACACTAGTTCCAGTGAAATGTATGCTTCCAGAGTCCCTCATTTTCCCCACCCCACACTATTTTGTTTTCAGTATTCTTGATCAAATATTTCCCTCTTCTTTCTCTCTATTTTTAATTACCAAACAATTTTCCTTATTCTGGAACTACATTTATTCTATTGGGGTGAGAAGTTTTTGTGACCATGTTTCCACAATGATCCCTTCAAACCCAGCAAAGGCACACTTCTGAAATATGACCTAATATACTATCTCCACATGTAATTTAAAAAAATAAGTTAATAAATAAAAAAAAAAACTTGCAGAATTAATGACGCTGACTCGGCACTGCCATCCTTTCCAATCCAGAAGTTCTGTTCTGAATTCAAAATGCAATGTTGAAAATGATGCAGTTTCATAGCCAAAAAACCCCAAAATGAGCATGAAGTCTTCAACCTGTCCAACCTCAAATGGGAAGGAAAGATATTTCATAAGTGAAGAGATCTGACCAGTTTTCAGGCTGTTACAGAGTTCTCAATCTGGGCTAAGACATTTAAAAAATGGAAAATGCATTTGTGTCTTTTACAAAGTAAGGCAGCACAAGTGAAATGGAACAAGTTGCAGCAATTTGGTGTGAGCAGATCCCGGCAGCTGCGGCTCTACTAACGAGATTGGAGGTTATCTCCCAGCTCTGCTGAGTCTTCAGCCCCTTCCTTTAGGATAATTCAGTGCTAATTCAAGGGAAAGAGGCAATGGACCAAGAGAGTTTTCATAAAATATGAACACTCCCAGCACACATGCCTTCTGGCAGCTGCTTCTTCATGAAAATTCTGAAATGCGTAATCATATTCATGGTGAAGTTCGCTGCATCAAATCTATTGGTCGGCCAACATCCCATGATTAATTCTTTTGTACCATGTGAGATTAGAATAACAGTAATCCAAGGCCAGAATAATACTTTAACTTCATTACTGAATTTTCTTCTTATGTTACATCTTCTTCACAAGTTTTCTGATTCACTGAGGCGGGAAGCCCCATAAAAAGACTGGCAGGAACCCCTAGGCAGGGCCACTACTCTCCTGCCAGCACCATCTGGTTCCCTGACGGGAAAGCTCTATCTCACTTTTTGCCTCTGAAACGGCTTACTTACCCTTAAAATTCTATTGGTTCCCTGAGCTCACTCCTGATTGGTTATTTCCCTCACTCCTGATTGGCCTATTTCTACAAAGCTTGTTTCTAGTTGGTCAACTTTTGTTATACTTTATTTGCATATGATGTTGCAAAGTGTAAACTGGCAGCCTATAAAGGCCTGTGTAAACCTACAGACAGGGTCCAGAGCTTGGAGTGTTAAATCCTCTGGGTCCACTGGCGTAATAAACCTGAGTTCTCCAACTCTCCAAGTGCTGCTTGGTCTCTCACTTGGATCCTGGTTGCTGTCACAACTGAGCTGTAACACTGAGCTGTAACACCGAGCTATAACACTGAGCTGTAACACATTTTTTATGCAACATCATGACTAGGACTGAGGATTATAATCTAAGGTATGTCTATGTTCAGATGATGTGGATATGTGCCCATTTGTGAAAGTTTGAAAAGACTGTCCTCAGGATGTACTGAAGCTTCAAGTCTCTAAAACAGTATCAAACAGAGGCGCATACAATAAATGGTATTTTACAAAAATAATAAATCACAAGTCACAGTTAAATACGAATCTTACACTAAAACAAACTCTTACATGAGTTGAAGAAGTTGTTCTGGATATAAAAGTAATCTGATTATTCAAACGAATGAAACAGTTGCATGCAGATCAGCAGATGAATTCTAATTTACGGTGTTTGGTGTGTGTCCAATATTGTAAATTTATAATCTGTAAATTCATGTGGCAGAAACCTGATGGATTTTGCGATTTGCGTATTTGGGGGTACGAGTTTCCTACTGAACCGTGGCCAACTTGCCAGCTATGCCACATTGAGTTAGAGTAAGAGGTGAATCTCAAACCAGAAATCCCATTGGAGAAGCACATGAACCCAGTCTTATCTGCCTTGGGGTCAACTTGTGCCTTCCACATGAAACCTGTGGAAAGCTAATCAATTTGCTGGTCTTACATGATTTAATGTGTGCCACGCACACAGTCTTCATAGTCCAGTCCCAATCACAGCAAGAAAAACTCGTATCTATTTCTGAAAATTCTGTTCTTGCAGATAGCTTGTTCTGAGTTTTAGTATTTAATCCCTATCACTTGGTGAGCTCGTCACTCAGTCAAGGGCAGAACTGCTATCGTGGTGTTTGATTTCCTTACGGAATTCTGATTTGGTGTAGCCTCACCCCACCTCTGCCCTCGTCCAGAAGCATCCATAATTTGTTCTCACACTTCCCGCTTTCTCCACGTCTCTTGAAGGTGTCCTATTACCATCCGACAGAACGAGAGACCCTGCGATCAAGTCCTGACAAGCTTCATCTCATTAGTGCCTTTTTTAATCATCAAGGGTGACAACCCATGATAAATTATGTCAAAACATAGGATTCTAAATGAGGAAAGGGAAGGTAATGTACTCCAAGAATAGATGTGTTTATTCATCTAATTTTGAAATTAAAAAGAAAGATGAAACCCAAGAGGGCAGGGAGCACTTTGAGCTAGATTGGGGTGGGGTAGGGGAGGAGTGACGAAGAAGATTGGCAAGTGACTCTCCCCCAAAGGAAAGAAATGGATGGCAGGGGCGGCTAGTCATTTCTCAGTTCTGTTTAGTTACCTCTCTTACCCATCAAGGAATAGAGAATTCTGTCTGCATCCAAGAAGGAAGGAAGGAAGGAAGGGAGGGAGGGAGGGAGGAAGGAAGTTACGAAGGGAAGGAGGGAGGGAAAAGAAAGGGAAGGGATGGAAAGGAAAGGAAGGAAAGGAAAGAAAAGGGAAAAGTTCAGCATCTCAAATGATAGACGCTTGGTTAGTTCCTTTGCCAGAACGCGCTGACTCCTCCATGAACTCCCTGAAGCAGAGCTGGAGTGAAAGCGGAGTCAGCTGGAGGCGGAGGGGCAGGGGGAACTACTACAAAACTCATCACATCCACTGCTAAATGGAGCATCCAAGGGGGCCCCTCCCCCACGCTCCTTCTGCTGTACCGGAGCATCTCAAGGACCCAGACGCCGAATAGGTAGCACCAGTTCTGACCACTCTGTGAAGAAGGTCCACATCCCCTTGCCACTTTCCTCCACCTCTCTGCTAATGACTGGCTCCGCCTCCTAAAAATAAGAGTCCAGGGAGAGAAGGCAGGGGAGAAGGCTGGGGGCACCCTGAGCTCCTGCTCTAAGGTTCTCTCTGAGTTACAGGTCAGGCTCGTCCAATGAAATACAGTAAATAAGGCCTTTAAATGAATGACTGAAAGACCCAAGACCAGTTTGACATGGCAGCATCTAAAGTTTTACCAAGTAATCAGGCAAAGACATGCTCATTCTCACAAACCTCCTCTGACAAGAAACTGACTGAAATATGACCTGACCGTGGGTCTGGTTCTCATTGCTTCTAACTCAAGCTCAGGAAGGAAACCTCTGAGTCGAATACTGAGGTGTCAGAGATGTTCATGAAAAATTATCTGGGTTGGTTCTTTTTCCCCTAAAGTATTTCACTGGTCAAAATATCAGGCCTAATCTGGAAAAAAGAGAATAAAAAATTTAAAATAATGCAGTTTGCTCCAGCTCTGACAAATGCTATAGCTACATCAGATTAGAATTTACTTTAATCATTAGAATGGAGGTGACAGAATAATTGCCATTTTTATAACTTTAGAAACATTATTTCATTGCAAATGTTAAATTTTTTTGGCAAACAAAACAGTCTGGAACATATCACAACATGTTCAGTCTCCTTCGTCTTAAAAAACAAACCTGTCTTAATCTTCTTGCCTCTTTTATTGCCTTCTTTCCCACAAAGCCATGCTTCTTTCAAGAAATCTGTATTTTCTCCTTCCTATTCACTTCTCCAACCATGCGAGATTGGCGTTCTTTGCCACAGCTCCATCAAGGTCACCAAAGTCATGGCTTTGCCCAATCCAAGAGACACTCTGAACTTAGAACTTGTCACATGGCCCACTGGCTCCTGGGAACTCTTCCCTTGTCTTCTGCAGCATCATGCAGTGTGGCTCTCGTCCCACTCCTGCTTCTCCTCCCACTCCACGGATCACACTTCCTCGGTGTTCATTACTGACACCTCTTCCTCTGCTCCCTCTCCTCTTTCCCCAGAGGCCCATCCTCAGCGTTTGTTTTTTTAAATTTGCACACATTCATGCTGGTGAGTTCAAATGGTCCACAGCCTCAACCACTGCCCAGTGCTTTTTCCTCCCCCTGGTCCTCTTCTCCACCCACAGGCACCCAGGACACACCTTTAGGACACATGTTGGACATATAATGGATGCACAGTAAGTACCAACTGATGAATGAATGAATGCACGCATGCATCTGATGGACAGAATGTTCTTAAGTCTGCTGGGGGATCAGAGGGCTGGGCTTCCAAAGAGGAGCCTGGAATACACTCCATTCTTAAAATATAAGAGCGCAGAGCTACTCTGTTTAATATATGTAGACACTGAGTGGATGAATGTTCAAGTCCAGGTCTTTCTGGCTCTAAAACTGATGTTGTTTTTTGCTTTATTACACTGTCCCCCTAAAAAAAAGAGAGAGAGAGAGAGAAGAGAGAACCATTCTTTCCCACTTTTAAGAAGAATACCCTGGGGAGGGTATAGCTCAAGTGGTAGGGCGCATGCTTAGCATGCACAAGGTCCTGGGTCCAATCCCCAGTACCTCCATAAATAAATAAATAAACAAACAAACAAACAAACAAACAAACCTAGTTACCTGCAAAAAAAAAAAAGAGAGAGAAAGAGAGAATGTCCTACAGCTCTGTGACCTCAAGGACTCCACTGTGGGTCAGTGAGGTTGTGTTGGTGGGCATCACATACACAATCCAGACAAAGTAACGCCAAAATAACATGGCTCCAGGAAGGACACAGCTCTGCAGCAGGACTGCCAGGCAGAGCTGAGGTGCTGGGAGGCCTGCAGAGGGGACAGGGGGCTCTAGCTCGGCAGTAGATGGGTGGCCCGAGGACCGAGCAGCTCAACCCAGCAGCCCAGAGGAGTAAGTCATTTCTTAACCCCCTAGACCATGACTCCCTGGGGATTCCCAGACATCTTCCCAGAAGGACTATTCCAAGGACTTGGAGTCCCACATGAATCGGAAGCCAGACTTAAGGAAGAACAGTTTGCCGTGCAAAGTGTTACCTTGGAAAACAGTAGCTCTCAAAGAGGTCATGAATTTGTATGACTAGAAATACCAGTATAATTTTCTTGCTTTATTGAAATAAATAAATCATGTTGTAGAATGTGATGACTCTTCTCTTTTCCACGGCAATGTTTAATTTTGTAAGTACACTTTTCAGTAGTGTGAGGGGAAATATATCTGAAAAGCTATTAAGATTTTATCAAATGTTATCAATTCGTGACACAGAAGTATGTCACATACGTGAGTGAGAAGAATATCCTGAAATAATTACAAATAGATTTTTGCTCACAGCAAACCCACAACAAGCTCTCTTATAAATAGTCTCCTTTTACTGGAAAGTTGAGTAAGTGAAAGGGATTAATTCATGGTCTGAAAACACATCCCAGCAGTGCTCAAGGGACAGTATCTCAACAGACATCTGGAGAAGTCACTGATTAATTAATAGATTAATTAATCAGACAGCTGTACTCTTAGGAGAGGATTTAATTGTTTGGATTAATAACCCTACTAATTAATCCTAAAAATCAACAGCCCTACCATTGAGAAAATGCTGATTGTCTAAGGACTCAGCTATATGATCTTTCTCAAATACTCACTGGCTAACTGGACAATAGCATCCCAGGACACTCAGTGCCATCCAGAATCCAAGTGAGTTTTCAGATGGGTCAACATTCCAACCTCCTCACTTCCCCTGCCCCATCATAACCCAGCCCCATAAGCCCTTGGGGCATGAAGAAGAAAGTCCTTAGATAGTGTTTATTTGACACTTGAATCACATGGCACAAAACAGCAAGCCATTTCCTAGAAATAAGGCTCTAAATAAATTTAAAGAAAGACCACCACCAGCTGATATGATTGGCATCATTTTTCAAGATGAAATGAAAGCAGACAGACCCTTCCTCCAAGTATCTAGCTAACAGATAATGCAGGAATATACAAATATTCATAAACGAGCATGTTTGTCAAGTAAGTAAGAAAAAATGAGCTTGGGGTAGCAGCTTCTTAATAATTGGGGATAGAGAAACACCAAGAGTGCTTAATAACTCATTCAAACAGAATTTCTAAGTGGCATTCTTAGAGCAAAAGATAATTCCATTTCTCTAGAAAATGTATGTTTAGAGAATGGACATCAGTCTCCAATTATCACTTGCATATACACACAAACCAAAATGTGGCCAGGGTAGCAATTATGGTCATAATTAGATACCAGAAGGCTTAACCCATAGGTAACCAGAAGTATACTCTGTAATTGATTTTTTCAAATCATATTAAGTTTAAAAACTTAAGAATATTTTATAAGAAAACTTACACTAATGAATGTACTAAGATGAAGACACAGTTGTGGACCAATAAATCCATCTACAGTATGATATATTGTTTGACAAAAATAGAAACCCACTAAAAAAAAAACCTACAGAGAAGAAACATAAACAAAGAGGAAAAAGTTAATGAAGATAAAATAAATACTAAAATAATCTAGTTTTCCAGACAACTTTTAGTTACTTTTCCATAGCTTGAGTATCTTACTTAACTGGGAAGCTGTCAAACACAGAAGAGGTTACAGCTAAATGCATCATGTAAACAAGATGTATCCCAAATGTATTTTTCTTCGATATCCTTAGTCAGCAAAATCTATGCTGCTATAAGTCTGTATCACATTTATCTGTGTCATAATAATAAAATAATAATAATAAGCTGTACAAAGGACAGTTATGATCAGTATTTTCCAAATAAGAAAACAGAGGCATGAAGAATGCGGGTGATCTGCCTATAAATTAAAATTTAATAGTTCTACCACTACTAGAGATGGGGTGGGAAGTAGGGGCCACGTACCCCAGAGCACATTGACTCTAAGGGAGTAAGAGCTGTGCTGAAGACCTGGCTTAGTCTGGACTCCACTGACTCACTCCTGGGAAAGTTATTCTAGGCTGCAAACTATTAAATGGAAAAAACAACAGCTTGTACCTCATAAGGTTGATGTGAGCATTAAGTTATTTATTGCATGTAAAGCTTTTTGCTTTGCTGTGTTAATAATAGTAATGCTTATTATTGTCATTGTCATGAAAAAAAATTTCACGGTTGTTGCAAGCATTCCAAACATACTGGGAATTTTTTTAAGAGGCTGCTCAAGATGGAGTGAGTCTCAGAGCTAAATCAATTCTCAGGATGACATATTATGCAAAGGTCTTAACAAGTAGAGCAAGTTCTAAGGCAGTTTATGAAAATGACTCTACCATAGAAAATTAAAATTCATGGCTTTACCAAGATTTTCTTCTGTAGCCTTAGGCAAGAAGAATACACTCTGTTCTCCAGTTAGGACTGGAGAAAGGATGTTCAACTGAATAAATATTCTGGTAAGCAGAACTGTCACTTTTTAAGGTGTACACATCACCAATTTCTAAGGAAAGCATACACAAACATTTAAAAATGACACTAAAGTTACTTCAGTTTTCCTATGAGTATTGAGAAGATGCTTCAAGTTCTTGAATTACCTGAAGATCATCAGGCTGAACCTCAGTGTTCCTCCCCTGGCCAGAATTCAGACACGCCAGTTAGTGACAATTTCTGTTTTAACTGACTGCTAGTGAAGGGTGTTTAGTTACTTTTCCAGTGATACAGTTCTAGTGTGGATGGGCTCTGAACATCCCCCGCCCCATACCTCTGCCTAGTATCTTTTTCTTTTCACTACTGGAAAGAAACAGCCATCATAATAACTCTCCGAAATCTGTTTAATTATATACCTTCCAATGAAAACAGCTATTTACCAATACCTGCCTTTGTAACCTAACGAATTAGATAAAAACTTGTAAAATACACTCAGTCTCAATTATCTCTGCTGCTCAGAAGTTGGCATAATTAAAGTCAGTGGCATTATCTGTAAACTTCATTATAATCTCATTTTACCTTCAATCTTCTCCGCCACCAAAACCTTTTCACAAGAGCTGTTAATAAAAAGGAAAAGCGACTACTGCATTCTCCTCTTTCTGCTATTACCTAACCTCTGATTGTGTCTTAACAAGCAAGGAAACTAGAGAAAGATGAGCAAGGGAGGGGAGCAGAAAAGATCAAAGTGCGCAGATAATACCAAAAGGACTAATTAAAGCTGGGAAATGGAAGTGCTCATGGTTGCACTTTCCTCTTTGGCTCCTGGTGCTTTTTATTTTGCTTTCATGGGGACGAGTTTGCAAAAAGACTAGGAAGACCTCCTCCAAGGAATACATTGTCTAAGCCTCAGGACATGGAGAAGGAAAGGAAGTAAAAGAGAGATGACTCTGGAGAAGAAAGCACCATGGAATCTGAGGTTGATGCCTGATTTTGCAGTTTCAATTTTTCTGAAATCTGTGTTCGAGTCACATCAGTGTCTGAGACAACCCTTCAGATACAGGCAGCCTGAGAAGTGCTGTATTCAGCCAACTGCAAACGCCTGGTACCCAATGCCTCTGTACAAAGCCAGGGCATTAGCTACAATTCCAAACACATTCACTATAAACAAGACATCAAATTTATCGACCAAATATTTTATGGTACTAATACGACCCTATTAAACTGTATTTTTTTTTTTTGTATCGAAGGCCATTCTTGGTCCCTCAGTCTAAAGTAGGCATCTTACATATGTTCTCACTTATTCCTCAAGCAACCTTGCAATAGGGACATCATGACCTCTGTTTTGCAGATGAACACACTGGTGTGTGGAATGCTGCCTAATGCTTCTCAGCTAACTAAAGTTATAATCATCAACATCACTTAATAAAACATCATGCTGGAAATTCTTAACACATGGATCCAGTCTTCTAGGAACTTACAGTCTATTTGAGAAAAGAGAACAAAAGAGAAAACTTGTGTTTTTTGTATTCATTGTGAGGAGACTAGAGGTGAGCAGTCTTGGACCTGAGTGAGGACGAGGACTTCATGAGTCAGAGAAGAGGAGAAGGCAGACATCGGTGGGACCCAAAGTGTGTGGGGACCAGGGCGGGTGCTGATGGGCGTGGAAGTTTCAGAAGGGGCAGAAGGAGAAAGAGGTCCAGAAATGCCGATGAATAGTGAATTGAGTGGAGCTTTAAATATCTGAACTTCATTCTTTGAATCATCAGGAACCAATGTCCTGGTTTGGGATGTGCTGGTAGTTCAACTTGCATGCCTCCTCCTCTGGGAGCCTTCCCTGAACACCTGAGACCACGTCAGGTGCCCCTCCCGTGTTCGCACGGCAGCCTGTGCCCACCGCTTTCCTAGCACCGACTGTACCCTATCATAGCTGCCTCTTCACTTGTACAGTGAGAGGAAAACATTTTCCCTTAAATAAGAATGAAATGAAACCAACGGGGGAGTAGAACAATTCACATCAGCCAAGGGGGGGCTTTGCTTAAGAAACAGCTGGACAACTTGAATACGGAAGGTGGGGCGCCCCAGGGCCTGAGGAGAGAGCCAGGCCCCCCAGCACTTCCCTGCTGACCCCGACTTGCTCCTCCCAACGCCCAGGCTGGGGGAAATCGGGGAGACCTCTGGGGACAGCAGGGGTGCCTACTGAGGGACACCCAGAGCCCTTCGAGCGGTGGCTCGGGGATTCTGAGCTTCACAACCCAGAACCTTCAAATGCGGGTGCTACACGCTTGTCACCACTTGTCACTTTCCAGAAATGTCACAGTGATCCTTAGATCCTTACTCTAAGCCCAGGACGTCAAAATAGTGAAAGGCTCTCATTTCTACGGAAAAAAATCCCATTCCAGTGGAAAACTGAGCAACACATTACCCACATATATGACCAAATTAAATGTGTGCTAGAACGCTGATCCTTGCGATGCAAGCCATAAAATGTAAGCTGGGCACAAAGAAACATTCACCACTTTGCTTTAAAATGTCACTCAGTGAGGTCAAGGGGGCTTCCTATTCCTGAACTTTGTCCCTGGTAAACATGAAGCAGAAAGAAAAAAGGAAGACTGAAACCAAGTGGGGGCTGATCACCTGCGACCCCCACAGTTACATTACCCCCTTCTCGTTAGCTAATGCTTTCTTTTTTTTTTTTAATTTTTTTTGGAGGGGGGAGATGGAGGTAATTAGGTTTATTTATTTATTTGTTTACTTTTCTTTTTTTTAAGAGGAGGTACTGAGGATTGGACCCAGGACCTTATGCATGATAAGCATGTACTCTCCCACTTTGAGCTCACTAACATCTGACAGGTACCCGGCCCCACGCCAGGCACTTGAGGGATACAAGGCAGTTAGACGCTTCATTCACTGAGGGAGCTTCCATCCCATCGGAGTTACACCTTCTTGGAGGAATGCTAAAGAAATAAAATTTCCCCTAGTCCATATGTGGAAATAACTATGGGCCATTTAAGAGATAAATACAATCTCTCCTAGAAAAACCCAAGGAAATATTTGAGGCCATTAAACCATCACAATTCTGGCTCTGACTTCAAATAAACAAGACAAATAAACCTTCCCTTCTCTGCATTTCTAATTTAGCAAAGCCTTTATACACCCTCTAAGAGCAAGTGAATTTCATATTTGCATCTTATTCAAAATGCGCTGGCATTTTGCTAGATTTTTAAGCCGTGGTTTGGCAGCGCCAAACCATCCATTTGGGGATATAAAGCAGTATCTGCTCAGAGGTCCTAATTCTGGGCTCTTATACACACACACACACACGAACGCACAGATTGAGAACATCTATGATGAGTATATTTTTGCTGGGGTTAGGGAGGGACAGAAACCAGAGACACGCCAGGTCAGTGCCCGGTAATACCGCTGGATCTCGTTTACTCAGTACTGACTACACGTTAGGCACTTTCATTTATACCACATTTAATTCTCAGAGCACTGATGACAATTGCTAACATTTACTGAGCACTTTTGGTGCACCAGGCTTTACGAATCTGTCTATATGTGGCTCGTTCAATGCTCTCATAGCCTTAAGCTGTGGCAGAGCTGGGCTGCACATGCAGGCAGTTGGGCCCCAGAGTCTAGTCCTGTCACTGCTACATGACACTGCCTCTCTGTGAAGTGCTGCTGCAACCCCACATGCAAGTAAGGACACTGGGGCTTGGAGGGCTGGCCTGCTGGCCCAAGGCCACACGGCCCGCAAATGGCCCAGCTGGGCTTGCGAGCTAGGTCATCTGGCTCCAGCGCCCAGTCCTTTACGTCTTCATGGAATAACGGGCAGGCTGGACTTGTCTCTGCAGCATGTGAGACAGGAAAGCTTGGTCTCTGAGAAGCAGAGGTGGAGACAAGTGGGAAGTGTTCAAAGTATGAGGAGGTTGTTCTGAAAGTCCTTACTGATCGATTAACCACGTAAGTTACCGTCCAAATTTTTGAAGGTGAAATGGGCGCTGTTAATAATAAGGCCAGGACAACAGGCATCAACCAAGAGGTCCGGTCACCCAACAGAACGCTGATAAAACCATGCCCATGTTGCCACGAATCGACTTATTCACTGAAGTGAGCAAAAAGAGGTATGGGGAAGAAATAACCCATATTCCACTTTCTCTCAGTGAAGCGATCCTTACAAGTAACAAAAGCGTAAATCATCTTGATAAGCAAATGATGTTTTTTAGCAGTCTTCCAAAATCTTTTTCAAACCCATATCACAGAGTAAGAAAACAAATTTAATTCGGGGAACTGAAATGACTGCCTGAAACCAGGTAACATTATTCACATGTGTATTTGTCTAAAACACTTGAAAACAAATTAGATGTTTCAGACGCCTACAAAAATGTGTTAATTAGCATATAATGATGTCGCTCCAGAATAAATGAGGGACATTGAAAGCAACTTTATCCTGGTCTTCGCTCCTCATCCTTCCACTGTCTCGCATTATTGCTTGTTCCACCTCAATTGCTTTGCTTCCATTTTAGAAATCTTACAAGAGCAAGCTTCTCTCACTGTAAGAAGTCTATATAGAGAAGTTTAAACTGTAAAAGTGGAAACAGATTCTCATTCATTTTGAAAAATGCAAAGCTTCAAACACGGAAAGTTTCCAGGTTGCAATGAATCCTCACAGTCCAGCTCTCTTTGTTATTATGAACTCAGAGGTGAAACAGAGAAGAGGGGTAATGGTCTAGGAGCTTAAAGAACAAAATAAGTGATTGCTCGGGCAGGCTGAGAGGGGCAAACCATGTCAGACAGTGCAAGGGAAAACCCAGAAGAGGAAAAGCCTCACCAAGTCTTGTAAAAGCTGCGATAGAAAAATAATCCTATGGTCAATTCCATGGCCTGCAGGGGCATCCCTGCTGGTGTATTAATATATGCATTATGGCGGGGAGGGTATAGCTCAGTGGTTGAGTGCATGCTTACCACTGGTTCAATCCCCAGTACCTCCCCTAAAAAACAAAAAGGCAAAATATATATTCATTATAATATGAGTGTAGACTATCTCTTAATCATCTATATTTATTCATTTTACAAAATTCTAGATTTATTATACTGGATGATGTTTCCAGGTCAGCAAGTCTTCAAGAGTCACTGAAAAAATACTTTTTAGCGAGAATTACAGTTGTTGCAGATGCTGGGAATACAGTGGTGAAAAAGACATGGGCCTTACCCTTTAAACTGTTTTGTTTTTTTTTTTTTGCAGTGGGGAGGTAACTAGGTTTATTTATTCGGTTCTTCAGTGGAGGTACTGGAGACTGAACCCAGGACCTCGTGCACGCTAAGCATGTACTCTGCCGCTTGAGCTATACCCTCCTCCCTGGCCTCTACCCTCTAGAATCTAATGGGAAAACGACATTTGTTTTATCGGCATTCACACTACAATCAATGTTGTAGGAAAGCAGCTATTTTCTTCAAAGCTAAAAGTAATGGTTTAAAACCATAAGTGAGGAGCAACGGAATTAGTATTAACATAAGTTATGCACTAATAATTGTTTATTAGTTCTCTTAATTTTTTTTCTTTCAGCCTACTGGAAAGAGAAAGGCGAAGGGCAAAAAGAAAAAAAAAAGGAAGAATCCTACTGTATTTCTTCATTTTGGTTTCTATTTCATTAGTTGGCCTTTATTTTATTTTTGCTGCTGTAGGCTCTTTTCCATGTTTATGCATTTATCTTTATATCATTTATGTCCTTATATTATTATAAATTATAATAGCTAATACTTTAACCCCTATTATTTTCACACAGAGTATGAAGAAAATGATTTAAAAAACCTAGGCCACACGGACTTATTCAAAGAAAGACCATGGTATTGTTGATCAGTTTAAATGTGGAGTTCAGGCAGGCAGAAATATTCTAGTCTCTCTATTCGGCAATCTCTCTGTAAACACCCAACGAGCTATTTAACATCAACATTAACACAGATACTTCTTCTCTTGTTTGTCTCCCTTGTGAAAAGCATACGCAATTTTATTAAATATTTATATGAGTGAAATTTCATAAGGTTTGGTGTTTTTGAAATATACGTAAACAAGGATTTTTTTCCCCATCCTTTTAAAATAAGTAAAATATTTCTGTTTCCAAAGCTTTCCAAATACACACATCCTAACAAATTGGTTTGTGATGATATGAGACTAGGCAGCTTGCCCATAATTGAAGACATTTTGCCAACAAGTCACGGGCTGCCAAGAGAAGCAGCGACAGCACTGAATATGAGCGTATGATCCCTATGTAAATATCGAGGCTATCTGCCCTTCCCGAAGTGATGATTCAAGCCTGTATGACTGGCAGATACCTTAATTAATCACGGCGCCACGTGATGGCCATCCTTAAGGGTGACTTATCTTGGCTCCGAGCTATTGTTCACTTCCACCCCATTCTTTGCTGTGACCCATTTCTTTTTGTCACGACCACATTGTTCAGAACTGAGGCACCAAGAAAACTTGAAATTATAACTCTTATCTTTTTTGTGGTCCGTCCCACAGGATTTATGTCAACACGGAATTTTCACTTTTCACCAGCTGTTTTTAGCACTCATGGTGTGAATCTCTATATATTTTCTCTCTCAAACTGAGATGGTATTACAACTTAAGAAAAATCAAAGTTCTTTAGAAATTCATAATTAAAGATCAAAAATAAGAATCCTTTAAATGACAAAGAAAAGGTAGGTTCTTCATACTGTGCATGGGGCTCATTCCTCCTGAAAAGAAGGAAGTAAATTGCTACTCCTTGGAAACACTTTTTCAGGCTATTAAGGAGTGATTTCTTATGCTAAAGTAGTCATTTATTAAATGAATTCCTGGTGGCCTGAGAGACTTAATGCACCTACTAACAGGAGCTCTTTGCTGCCTTCTCATGAATAGTGCTCGCCCATTACATAAAGTTCTTAAGAGGCAGTAGTGAGCCCAGCACAGCTCTTAAGAGCAAAATCTTACTCTCTTTGGTGAGATTAATTACTGACTTTGGGGGCATGTTTTCTGACTTAACAACCACAGGAAAAGGGTCCATGCTATAACTCCATCAATTCACCTTTTCCCACCTCCACTTCCTCTGACAATATTTACAGCAGCACTTGGAGTCATCTCTGTAGCTTTTCACTGGAAACTGTCAATGTTTAAAACTCCTCCACTCGCCTCCATCCCTCTCCACTAACAGACTCTTCATCTAGTTGCCATGAGATTCTCCAGATCCTTGCACCACTAAGGATGGTTCTCAACCTTCTGCCTGCACTAACACACCTCCCGTAAGTAAGGGAGGCTCACTCTAGTGGCTGGGGCATTGGAGGTTGGGGGTAAAGTATATAGAGTCAATGGGATGGGTGCAGTGTTCAGAACACCCCCAAATATTTTTAATAGAACCGTACATTTATACATCCTTGATAACGTTAAGAACCACTGATTAGTCACATCTATTTTTACCAGCAGCTACTTTAGTGAAGTCAACAATTTTTCTCATGCTCCTTCTCTCCTTTCCGTCACACTTTCTAATAAGGTAGCTGATATTACATCTGCCAGAGATAACACACAAGTTGCGTTTTGCCAGGCACTCAGAGCTAATCTAATTAGTGGCCTGAAACACTCTAACGATAAATATGCGTCCTCATTTACTTATTCTAAGAAGGTAGATTACATGAAGGAAATATGTATATAATTGTAAATCATATAATCGTTCATCAGTGATGAGACACTGTGGAGAATCAGGGGAACGAACGCTACCCAAAGCCGCATTCCCACACCGCCTGGTGTGCTCCCTGGACCTCATTAGCCAGCCACAAGGAGAAGTGGTGTGGGCCAGGAACTGGCCAGGGCCGCAGCTGTGAGGCCGGAGCAGCCCTGGCTGGCCTGGAAAAGCAGGGGGAAGACTTGGGCCCTGGGCAGCTTCAGGCAAAGTGAGCACTGACTGGCACTGGTGCTCTGAGGCATCTTAGGAATATGAGCAGTGAAGAGTTAAAGAAGGAGTAGATCAAATTGCAGAGATTAAAGAATTCCTTATAGGGGGAGGGTATAGCTCAGTGGTAGAGCGCATGCTTAGCATGCACGGAGGTCCTGAGTTCAACCCCCAGTACCTCCATTAAAAAAATAATTTCCTTGTAAATATAATATAATGTAAAGACAAATGATCTTTGAAAAATGTTTACAAACTCTCCATAATAATGCACAAAACACTTGGGGGGGGGGTTGGGGAGGTTGTGTTTCAGTAATCATGGAAGTAATACATGCTCAGGGCTAATATTCATTAATAAAGGAAAAATCATAAAAATGCCTGTAATCATACCCATCAGAACGAAGAGAACTGTCAACATACTGCCATTTGACCTTGCAGCATTTTTTCTTACATGGATAGACTATATAAATTTTTACTAAAATCATAAACTCTTTGAAGTATTTTAGAGTATTTTAAAGACTTTTTTTTTAACTTGGAAATATAATCGAACATTTTTCTTTATCTGTATTTTAGAAACAGAAAAATATTCCAGAGACATTATCTTTCATTTGTAAAAAAGAAAAGAAAAGAAACTAGCTACTTTTCTAATAAATTTCTTCCAGGTAAATTGCCAATTTTTTGCAGTGTTTTTTTCCAATTCCACTTTTTGACATAATTATCAGGTAACTCATTCTAGAGCAACGGAATCCTTCCCTAAATTTCTCCTGCTCTTCATCTTACCAGCCTGTGTGCAGAATGGCAATAGGACTACTTTATGAGCAGTTTTTCATTTCGGTATAGGGCTGATGGTTCCCGCATAAAAATTACCAGCAACCTTCTGGATCTATCTTTCAGGTAGTTATGCATCTGATTTAATATGCTGGCCCAGGCATATTAAAGTCAGCTAAATATATGGATTGTATGTGTCAGCTTTTTCCCATAAATAATAATGTTGTACTTTCTCTCTCAAAACAATTGGCTGCCACGATGACAACTGATTGTAGGAAAAACAAAGAGGGTTTCTGGTGCTGGATCCTTAATAGGTTTTAAATAATAAAAATTAGAACGTGGTAAGCTCAAAGCACAGCAATTACATTTCCCTTGTTTAGAATGTAATCCAAATTCTCACACTAATTCCATGCTGTGTGTTTAAATTTTGGTTCACTGAGGCTTACTGATTAGACCAGATACATCTTGTAGTATTTCTTTCGATATCTAGCTAACTATGGTGTTGGGCTGAGCAACTATTCCCTCCAGAGCCCTGATGTGGCATCTGGAGAAACAGCTGCTCTGTTTCATGTTGGAGAAATATTCACGTAATGAAATGTTTATGTTTGAAACTAGATATGGATTTTATACATCCTGTTTTTATGTAATGAAAGGGGTAGGTTATTTTAAGAAATCATTAAGTATTTTAATGTTTAGTCATATTTTCCTTTTGCATAACAAGATTTTCTTAGAAGCTGATGCCACCCAGATCCCAGCCCATCCCATACGCCTGAAGCAACTGTGTTTTCTAGCACCTGCAAAGACAATGACACCGCAGCTGCGCACCACGGCAGGCAGGCAGGCAGGCAGGCAGGCAGGCAGGCACCACGGACCCCCTTCTCACACAACCAGGTGCTGCTAACACTGGGCCTCTGGGCGCAGGGCTGATCCAATCGGAGTCTCCCCCACTGTTTAGGGCTCTGCACCTTAGAAACTCAAGGAGGCGTTTTCATAGTGTTTTCAAAATTAAAGCCGTACATTTGCAATACAAAGTGCAGAGAAAAGCCAAAACAAAACCGTGCTTGCTTCCTGCTTTTAATTTACTCGAAGTGGGTACCTCAAGCTCCTCTTGATTTCAGAGCCTCAGAACTGCTTGCTGCTTGCTCCGTCTGGAGATGAGAACAGACCCACCTCTTTCCTAAGGCCCGAGACCAACTTCAGGAGCACAGCTGATTTGAGTTGGGACTCTTTTTATGACCATATTTCTATTAGATCGACCCAAATAGAAAGGTCACCTTAGAGATACAGAGAATCTTAGACATAAAATGAGTTTTGGCAAAGCCAGCACTCAGACAAGACTCTCCTACCATCTCCTGAGCTTGTTAACTTACCTGGGGCCACACCGGGCCTTCCCATCTCAAATTGAAAGTCATCCCTCCCTCTGCCTAAGGGTGATGTCTCTCCCTCCACCTGTTCTTGGACCCCAACCAGGAGCCCTGTCCCTGGATGATCTGCTTATCCTTTGCCCACATTGTATCTTCAGTCCCTCCCTGCAGACCCCTCAACTAGATCCAGCTCTAACCTACCTTCAGCACTAAATGAAACCAAATCCAAAAACCTCCCCACCCATCCCACCTCCCCCTACCACCGCCATAGCTATTCCAGCTCCCTCCCCTTTACAGCCAACTTTTTCTAAGAGGTTGACCACCCTTGCTGTCCTCACTTTCTCACCTCTCGCCCATCCCTCAAAGCCGGATCGTCTGTTCTCACTGGCGCCTTGACCTTTCATGATATAGGAGTTAATCTAACAGGCACTTTTCAGTCCTTCCTTTCCTGGACCTTACTACAGCAGATGACACTGTCAAATGTTCTTTTTCTTGCAATTGTCTCTCCTTTCATCTTTGGTGACTGTCTTTTCTTGGTTTTTTCCTCCTACTTTGTTCAAAGCCCCTATTCTTCATCTACTTCATAAATACTGATGCTATAGCCATGTGCTGTCTCCCATCCTTTCCCTTTCTCACGCTACACACTGTGCAGTGCCACCTTCTCATTCCTGTGGCTTTAATTAGCATATGACCCCCAGACATTTATCTCCAGAAGAGAACATGCTCCAGCAGTGCAGACATATAGCTCACATCCAGCTGCACATCTCATCACAAAGACCTCGAACCCAGCGTGTCCAAAATGGAGCTCCTCACCTCTCTGGTCTTGCTAACGGAGTCCTTCTCTCATGCACTCTTGATAAATGAATGACATCATTCATGGAGTCACCTGTCAGGTCATATGTGACCCCTCCCTCTCTACCCCACATCCCTTGACAACTGGGAGGCAGTAAAGGGGAACCACACCACTTTTCAGGGTACATTTTTTTTGTCAACACAGAGCTACCTCTTGTCTCTTGCAATTCTTAACCTGAGGTAGCCTGTTTAGGAAAGAGAGGAAGAAGAAAACTAAAAATGTTCATTTTTAAAATCATACATTGGCTGCAAAAACGAATTCCAGTACTTTTAAAACTAGAAGAATTGAATGTAAGAATTTGCCATATATATGACTGTCAAGGAAATAGAATACAGAATTGGACATTTCTATGAACATCTAGACCTACGCTGTCTAGTGTGTTACTGCTAGCCACCGAAGACTATTTAAATTAAAGTTCATAAAATTAAATGTGCCTTCCTCCACAGCACGAGCCATAGTCCAGACACTCAGCAGTCACAGATGGCTAGAGACCACTGTATTGAGCAGTGCAGAATAAAACACTTCCATCATTGCAGAAAGAGCTACTTGACAGGGTTGGTCCAGACAAACATAATTACAGAAGTGAGAATGGTAAATGATACCAAGGGAGGTAGGATTTAATGAGAGGAAAAGGCCAATAATGGATCTGCACTGACAAGAGCTGCGCCTTTGGCCTTAATGGTATAGAGGTGGTGCTGACAGACAAGGAGGAGAAAGTTTCTGAGGATGCCCAGGGAAGGGCTGCCCGTAAATTCACGGGACGGTGGTACTCAGTAGAACTTGAAGGAGACTAGCCTTAATCTGGCATCCTCTGGTGCCTTCTCAGATTGCATCACTTCCCTCCTCAAAGGCCTGAGACCTGGGCGGCAGCTGTCACTGCTGGGGTCCAGACACTCAGAAGAGCGGGTACAGTTTTTGAACGTACCAGTAATCTGCTCACAAGCATATTTAAAGCTGCAGTTAGTGCATAATTGGTAATTTTATGCATTAGGCTCTTCCTATCATAACCAGATTATCATGGATTTGCATTCTAATATGACTTCTTGAGTAAATGAGAAAGTAGTAGCCAAGACTAAAAGATACATCAATATTTCTCTAGAAATACACTCTCCATGATAGCAAAATTATGTCTAGTTCCTCCTAGCACTTAGAACGGTACCTGGCAGGAGTAAGGGTTCAATATATATTTGTGAGATTAAAAAAAAAAGTTTCTTTTGTATAGTACAGGGAACTATGCTCAATATCTTATAATAAACTTAAGTGGGAAAAAATATGAAAACAAATATATATATGTATATGCAAGACTGGGACACTGTGCTGTACACCAGAAATGGATACATTGTAATTGACTGTACTTTAATTATATATATTTTGGCATGAATATACGTTGGGCTGTGAATGCCGTAGGCCATATACCCGAGAAAGAACAGCTTGAAAATATCCAGCCTATAAAATAAAATATGTCCGCTTAATATAACATTTAACAAACTGAGACCTGCTTCCAAGCTATGACAGATATATCTGTCTTTCCTCTTATTCACTTACTAGTCCGAGGCATCCTAGGCTCCAGAGCCACTGGCCAACATCCTTCTCTCCACAAACACCACACATATTCGAGCCTCTAGGTCTTTGCTCGTGCAGCTCCCCCATCTGGGAGGCCCCACCTCCTGCACTCCACTTGCACCCCCTCAATAACCAAAACCCCTTCCTACCCACCTTTTAAGACTGTTCATCTAAACCACACACATCTTCTCTTTACTTGCCCAGCATGCACTGGGAGTTTAGTCAGCACTGGTGCCATTTTGTTTTGATAGAGTTTAAATCCTCTGTGCATCCACCTCCTCCTACACACAGTAAATCCTTTGTTCGTTCCTCCTTGCGTCCCGTAAGAGCCCAATGCAGTACCTACTGGGCGTACTGCTCAATACATTCTTCTCAAACAAGGTCATTTAGGAATTTGTTGGGCCTTGGTTCATCACACACTCTTAACCACACAGTTGCCAAGTATGGAAATGAATTCTGATGACAGTTGCTAACATTTAATGGGCACTTACTATGTGCCTAGCACTACACAAATGGCTTATATGATCCTGAGAAAGGTGAGGTAACTCGCCCAAGGCCACATGGATTTAGGCAGCTGAAAGCAATTCAAAGTCACGTCTAACTCTTTCCTTTCCACCAACGTCTGCTTTCTTTTCTTTGCACTGCATTTTATCATCTGTAATAAGTGTGGATCAGGTTTTTTTCACTTTGAAGATATTACTCTTGATGTTGTCTATAACATATGAATAATTATTACTCACAAAAAACTTTCGACCTGTGCCATATGTTTTTTTTCCTATGGACATTAAATCTCACATGCTTGGAACCATTTTTAACTACAGAATCTGGACTATAACCAATTAATATTTATCATGTCTGCTCTAACCAACTTTACCATCAAGGGGGAAATTATGCTTAATTTTTTTCTGTAACTAGATAATGCCTCAGAATTATTTTTGTATCACGCAAAGAATGAACTCATCCTTTATTGTTAAGACACATTT
Organism: Vicugna pacos; assembly: GCF_048564905.1. Classification (NCBI taxonomy): domain Eukaryota; kingdom Metazoa; phylum Chordata; class Mammalia; order Artiodactyla; family Camelidae; genus Vicugna; species Vicugna pacos. The sequence continues at coordinate 62,755,862 of NC_132994.1, read as the reverse complement.
ATTCTCATGCAGTTTTTTAAAGAATTGCTGTGAATTAAAAGCTCCCTCAGTATCTCCAAGGTGGGCAGAAAGTGCATTACTCAGTGCAGATTACCCTCCTAACTTAAGGGCACTCTTTGGGGAGATGGGGATAAAAATGAGAATAGCATTTTAGTTGCTCAACTAAGCACCAGAGTTTCAAAATGACTAAACCTTAAGCAACTATTAATTAGAGTCCAAAAATCTAAAGGCAAGATTCAAAAACCTTATAAAGCAAAGAGACAATAAACTTCTGATGGGCAGTAAACTTAATGCATAGCACTTTCTTGTCCTTCCTTATTCTCCCAGTTGTATGTAACTCCACAAAGTGGGCTTTGTAAATGTGTTCCAACATCCCCCCATTGGATGACAAAGCCAGGCTTTGCCTTATTCCTAACGTTGCATTTAACTGATCTACTATTTTGATAGATTGGACTTTTTAAATAGTTTACTCAGTGTTAGAATACAGCCCTCATTGGTTTATTCTTTTCCAATTATTGGTTGAGATAACACTATGGTTTGTGTTATAAAAACACTAAACACTATATTCAGTGGCTACATGGTTTTTCTTTAACTCATTCATCAAAATCACATACAACCTGGATGTTTTCCTTACTAAAAATGGCTACTTTGGTTTGTATCAGTGATGTCTCTGGAGTTTTTAAATCTAAGTAGAGATTTAATTTTTCATTCAAAAATCACTTTTTTGCCAACCCGTTCCTCACACCTCCAAAATCTAGGAAATGGGCCAAGATTTTCAGAAAATATATTTGCTTATTCTTTGAATGTACTTGGAAGAAGATTAAAGCATAGAAAAATAAAAGCAGATGAATAGAACTTGTGGGCTAAAAGAGACATATTTGATTCATTCTGTTGTCAGTTTCAAGAAAGAGAAAGAGAAAAAGAAGGAAAGAAGACAGTCTTGAGAATTTGAGGCAATAATTTTAATATTCCTTTAAATTATGCCTTAATCAATTACATCTATCAAATTCTTGAATTTGTCTTAACATATATATAAATACTACTCTGTTTTGTATTTGGTGGGGGCAATGAAACAATTTTCTAAAGGGAATATTTCTAATGCTAACACTGGGATTTTATCAGATGAGAGAACCATTGAAGGTTACAGTTTGTTATGTATCTAACTGAATGATTACTGGCTCACTAAAAGTACAGAAGATAGGCTTTCTCATTCAAAGGTCCACTAAAAAATTATTTGGTCACTAAATACCTTCAGTTTAGGCAGCATGGAGAATATTCAGAAACATTTGGAAATGTTTGGACCTTGGTAGGAAGTTGCCTCCTGAGTTTTCTTAAAAAAAAAAATTAAAGATTATCAATCACTTAAGACAAAATAGGAAGAATCAATTTGTGTAACAGAAAATGATTTGGGGGAGGGGTTAAAAATTCCAAAATGTTCATTTTCCTCTCAAAATGTATAAGGTGATTTCAAATGGAAAATTGTCATGCCTTAGGGCATGGAGGAGAAAAGCAATTAAAAACCAGTGTAATAAAATTAGTTTCCACTTCAAGCATCTGCTATATGCAGTATATTTTCAGGATGTGGCTAGTACTCACAAGTATACCTTTTATAAATCTAAGAACACCTAGAATGAAAAAGGTGAAATGAATTTCCTAAGGAATTTAAAAAGTCTATGAGCCTTAGTTTCCTCACCTGTAAAATGGAGCAGTAACAGCACGGATTAAATGCAATTTGTATATAGCTTGCTCTGACCCATGAAAGCACTTGGTATTTTTTCACCTGTAGTAGGGAGTCTGGTGTTCCTTTCTCTCTGGTCCCAAGGCCCTACCCTCTTTCTCCATGTCACAGATACTCTGAGCACAAGGAATGGGAGCCTAAGAGCTCCTGAAGACATTTAGAAATTTTTAACAGGGTCCTAGTATTTAAAGGCCAAATAGCAAATTATGAGTTGCCACTTGGAATTCTAATTACAATATAGAGTCTTTCTTACTTCGAAGCATTAATGAGAACAAACTCCTGCTTCCAACAGTGGGCAGGAGCGCTGGTGCTACAATGGTTGACTCTGTAATGGGGCATCATTATTACGGTAATCCAAATAAAAATTATTATTATTCCATGGGGCAAGATGCTAAATTCTATAAAATAATATTTAAATCATTATTTAAAGACTCTCCACGAGCCAGGGATCCCAATGAAATACAGAATAACAGATAACCAAACATTACCAATATGTATTAAGTGACTATGGGGTAAATCACGTCAGAGAGCCACTGGAGAGTAATATTAGCACAGACTCAACTACAAAAAATTTTTTTAAAGTCTTATTGTGTCTAAGGTAGTTAAAGACAAAATTACTAAAGCGTAATTAGAGGGACAGAAAGTAAAATGAGAAGAGTGGTCAAAATTTCCTCGTAACTTGACATGCAAGCATGTTTCACGGATTTGAATGCACACATTTGTGGAGAACGATGGAGGGGCACTGCAGCCAACTTTGATGCAGGTGCCACTCAGGTGCACACGTGCAAATGCAGATGCCATTCCTGATGGCACAGCTGCATAGCCCAAGTCCACATTTCAGCTAAAAAACCACTTAATGACCCTGTGAAGAAAGGATGAGACACCGTCTGGAAACCTTCTGCAGACAGCTTCGGGTGAGATCAAGAGAGCCTCCACATCTAAAGTCACAGAAGGGTTTGGATGAAATCCAGAGATGACAGAGGCGCTCAGACCGCACTGGCAGCACTCCTGCCGGCCATATGACGACACTGGGAGGATGCACCTGAGTCCAAAAGTGACTCAGAGGAGTCTGTCTAGAAAAACATTGCAGAATTACCTCACGCTGACTTAGCTTTACTTTTCTGATGTACGTCTGAGATATAAATCATAAACCTCTATGTGCAAGTAAGTCCAAGATAACTGTCAATAAGTTGTAATCTTAACTGAAAAGCTGTATCGTGTAATAGTTGAACATTTCTTCTTTCTCAGTGGCATCTACTTGTGTCTCACTCTCTGTGGCACCCTAGACTTGCAATACACTTCACACCTTCTCCCCATCTCCTGACTCCTCAAGCACTCCCTCTTTTACGATAAACCCTATACTCATCCATCTGCCCTCTCCTGCTTAATTTATGGCCCTTATGTTTGGTCTCATAATAATTTGGCCCCATAAAACATAAATAAAGGTAAAGAGGACAGGCTTAAAGTTACACTCTTGAGATTCAGATTCCAGCCTTCCTAGATACTGGCTGAATGGCCTTGGGTAAATTATCTAAAAGTCTTTATTTCAGTTTCCTTAGCTGTAGAATTCAAATAAAGACCACATCTACCTCATGGGGTTGTGAGGAAGATTAAATGAGAACAAACACTTAGAATGCTTTGAACTGTTTGGGGCATCATATTAAATTTCCTTTTAAGTGTTGGTAACTATATGTTATCTGTAATCAACCCAAGAAATGCAAGAATGCTTTTTTCTAACATATCTTGAAAACAATTTTATTTTATTTGTTTTTAATTATTTTATTTTTTATTTTATTATTTTTTGCGGGGGAGTGATTAGGTTTACTTCTTGAAAACAATTTTAGGTCATGAGTCACAAAACTTCCTTCTATATCCCACCCCTCCACTTCCTACCTGCCGACACTGCCTACCTGATCTCTAGTAGGGATGCTCGTTCCTTCAACACAAGATGCTCTATCAGTTATCTTACAGGCTGGTTTGTTCAATTTCTACAAGACCTCTTTGAGGGGGTTTTATTGCCTCACTTTTCAGATGGCAAAACAGACCAGAAAGTTCAGGAACCTGCTTAAGGTCACTCGGCCAGGTGGAGGGAACTGGGATTTGCATCCAGGTTTTTCTGATTCCAAAGCCTTCATGTTCTTCCCTTCCTTGCACATAATTAGCAGAACAAAAGAAAGGCAAGGCGCGTGATTACAGTAGAGTTACAAGTTTCTCAAGCATCCGTAATTCTCAGTGCTGTCTTTAATTTAAACCCAGTCTGAACAACCCTGGACTGACTTAACTTACTTAACTATTCCACTTTTTTTTTTTTTTGCCTTTCTATTGGTAGAAAGTAAAAGTAATCTTTAGGGCAGAAATAATTCTTTCCAGGGATAAAATCATGGGTCATATTAAATATATCTAAAAGGGGTGTTCAAAATATATCTAAAAATCATGTACTGTACTGTGTAGCACAGGGAAATATATACAGGATCTTGTGGTGGCTCACAGTGAAAGAGAATGTGACAATGAATGTATGTGTGTTCATGTATAACTGAAAAATTGTGCTCTACACTGGAATTTGACACAACATTGTAAAATGACTATAACGCAATAAAAAAAAGTTCAAAAAAAAAAGAAAAAAATCTTCAAAAATACAATGCATGAGGGAAGTTCCTATTTGTGTAGCATAGGTTATCAAAATACCTTTGTATTTTGTCTAGCAGCACACCATACACTCGCATGTCTGTGATAAGTACATTCTTCATAATTTGATTAGGTTTAATTGCAGGAATAGGTTGATATTTTATTCACTTTAACTGTAGGAATAGATGCTATTCCTCTCACAATTCAGACTAGGAAAATACAACCAACAGAAAATCACAGTTCAAATAGCGTGTCATTTTAGTCCTTTCACATGCCTTCACAAATTATATTTAGTCCATTTCTGCAAAAGAAAACCTAAATGAGCATGTCAAGTTTTATTCTATAAAATACTGCATTTATAGTTTTATACAAAAGGAAAAGGGAAAGTCAGAGAACCTGAATAATAACAGAAACCACACCCTAAGGTGAATTCCTGATAAAGGGAAACTTGGTTTCCTGGGTTTCAGAGTGAAAGGCATGCTCTCCTTCAAACCAAAGGCCACCAAGTTCCCCCAGGTTCCCTGAGACCAGGAAATGCCTTGGTAGAACCAATGGATACAACTTCAGCACTCAGTTTCCTTCGGCACATGGGAAAGTTCACTTGGTCCTTCGTTCATTCAGGACTTACTGAGCACCTACAACCTGCCAGGAATACCCCAGAACCATGAAGTACTAAGTGGGGAACAACCCGCGTCGGGGCGAACCAGGTGTGCTCACAGCCTCGGGGAGGTCTGAGTGAAAAACCAGACCACGCCACTCTGTGGCTTTCTTCTAAAAGACATAATGTTATTCACAGATACCATCTGTTTCCCAAACTTTTCACAAGGTGCGTTTAGGTAATGCTGTTCAGGTTTTACAGACCTGAGAACAGCAAAGGAGTAAAAGGAAGTGACTTAGCCAGCTACTCACCAGGAAAGCCAAAACTGGATTGCATTCAGGGCTTTTGATTTATAGGTCAGGATTTAGAAAGAAATTAAATGTATTTTCTTCACTCAAAATGGCTGCTTTTGCAAATGCTATTATGTAGATTGATTAATTTCCAAAAAGAAGTTGAAATTAAATTGATGGAGCTCAAAGGACATAAAAGAATGCACACACCGAATATGCACAATTCACAATCCATGCTCATTATTCAACCAAGAGACAGATGAGAGTCCACAGACATCCTGTTAATGGTACATGGTTATAATAAAGTAGAGAACAAGGTTGGCCAAAAGAGCATCCATAATTATGTGAGTGCACCCTGTCCTGAGAGAAACTGTAAGGTGGGGGAAGATGAGGACTGAATTTTTCACTTCAAATTGTTCAAGATTACTCTTTTGAATTAAAAATCCTCAGTAGGGCAGCATGTGGCCTGGAATGAAACTCTAAGTATTCATTTAGCAGATTCAGTTGGCAGACTTTAAAGGCTGCCTTAGGTGAACCGATTTTATTAATGATATAAACCATCCTGTTCTTTATCAAATACTCCTTACTTCGGATCTCTACTTCATGCACATATTTCCCCATTTTTAAAAATACATTTTAATGCTGCCCACCAATATTACTGACTTTTCTAAATATGCTGACAGATCAAAGAACACCTGAAGTGTAAGATTTTCAAGCTGAAAGATTAGGTTTTCATACCTCAATACTAGCCCACGCAGAGCCCTGGGGCTGGTTGGAGCTTTAGTTTATGAACAAAAGAGTTCTAAGACTATGCCTTGAGAACTATGAACCTAAGCTGAATCTAAGGCTGTCTAGAAAGATGGGTCTTTTTTTTGAAGATGCCACAGATCCCTGTAGGTATACTTTCTAGGATCTGACATCAGACAAAAAGCCAGGATTAGAGGATCTGGGAAGACCTCAACTGTTTATCACCAGCCCAGTGGCATTGTGGGTATGCTACATGCTCAGGGCTCCTCAACATGCTCAGGTCTTAACTACACAATTTCTGAACCCGTCTAGATCATCCTCAGGTCCCTTTTCATTTCTGAAAATCAAAATTTTACATACTTCTTCCTAATATTTGCTCCACATCTTCCTCTCTTTAACTTTACTTTTCTCTCATCTTGTATTCAGTACGAATAAATACAGCTATTCATCATCAAAACTGTCACCTGACACCATTCACACAGAACCCAAACACTATTACTAAACATCTCTGAATTAATGTCCAGGGCTACTTATCAAGTGCTAATTATTGCACTAAGCATTTACAAGAATTATTTCATTCACTCGAGGTCCTGAAGGCAGAAGGTGGTAAGGCTGGGATTTAGAGCTCATGATCCCAGAGATGCTGCTTATCTAGAGCTGAATCACAACAACCACTGGGTGATGGAGATTCAGGGACTCTGGGAGCCACAGCAGATCCCATGTGGAGAAATGTCACTTGCAATCCCACCTAATATATCCCACCACCTCACCTCCTACTGTGGAGGAGCCACAATTACTGGCACCGAATCACATGCTATCACCCTCAAAAGTACTTTCTTAGTCAAAAGTGGGGTGGGTGGAGAAGGGAGGAAGCCACAACATACACATATACAACCATCGCACAGAAGCATCCAAGCACACATCGTAACGATTTATTTGAATTTTGCATGCAGTGTGGGGAGCCTGGCTTTCCCCTTTCTTCTGCGTTAGCTCTCTGATTTCCCATGCTAACCATAATGCTCCAGTAACATAAACATTTATATATGGTCCATTTAAGTAATGCACAGACTCTATCCCATTCATCAAAATGTAAACGATTACAAAAGAGGCCAAGGCGGAACTGCTGTGAAAGCTGGAACATTTATTGAGCAGCAGACATATGTTTGCAAATCACAGTCCTTGCACATGCATACGTCCCAGGGCTCATGACGCTGCTCCAGTTCGGCTTTCCGTAGTGCCTTCTCCCATGGTCCCTTTTTAAAACAGTAACTGAAAGGAAAAACGTGTCAATTGCAATTACACACACAAAACCACACAGCAACTTTCATTTAGAACGAACCTATGCTCTACTGCTTGGATGGACACAAGATGATTTTTCAGACCCATGCACACTTTTCTACACGGGCAGCGCTTGTCAATAAATAATGCTTCGGTAACCCATAGGGTATCTCAGAACACTGTCAAGCTTAGGAAGCAGGGCAACAACTTCAACGAACAACAGAATTTCTAATATTTGCCCCAATCAATATACCACTTTGCCCTCAAGGTATCCAACATAGTGTTTCATTTTCGGAATAACAAGGGAAAATTCATCTGACAGAGGGTGTGATACAGAATACATCTCTAAAAGACATTTCTTGTCTCAAACAACATTTACTAGTTGACTGACTTCCTTTCATTCCATTGGAAGAAATTTTGGCCAGCTTGTCAAAAAAATACCACCGAGCTCTTGAGACAGAATTCAACTTCCCATTTTCTTCTAAAAGTTATCTTTTAACAACAACAATAAAAAAAAACAACTTCCTTTCCAGGAATTTAAACAATTTAAAAGAAAATATCAATTTTGATAAGTTAAAAAAAAAAGTGGTGTTCATTTTTCTAAACTACCTTTTTTTTTTTTTTGCGTTTTATGGAAATACCTAAAATAATGATCCTGGAGCAGGAAGTTATTTGACTTTATCTCCTTAGAGATTAATAACATAAAGCTGAAGAGGATTTTCTAATCAACGAATCTGATAGTGCAAAACATCTGATGTAGGAATACTTAATTGATGACCACTGAGACTGTGAATAATAAAATTAGAAAATTCTAACAGAGAAAAGGCCTGGCTGATTTGCTTTGCTCTGCACAACTTATTTTGTTTAACTGAATACAGCAGCTATGATGGCTTTCTTCTTAGCATGAGTTGTCAGCTGATCTCTTTGAAGAATTCCTGTTACACGGTCCTTGGTTGGAATGAAGAACCGGCAGTTTTCAAGGTGAAGCTCTTGTTCATCTCCTGTGTCTGTCTCTGGATATAATCTTCTATTCTTTATTCTTTATTTACTTTGAAATTTAGAAATCTTCCACCTGCCTGAATATGATATTTTGACACCTAATTAAACATTATATGTAAAAATTAATCATTTTGTCCAAGAATTGAATTTTCTTCAACCTTCCTTTTTGTGATTCTTCAACGCTGGTGCAAGAGACCCATTTATAAAGCTCAGACGCTTCAGAGAGCACAATCCCAACAGGCTCGCCTCAGGTTGCTGGCAGGTGTTTCCCAGTCACTGGTGCGTCTGGTTTCTCTTCACACAGAAAAGAGTTTGCTGATCCACCATCATCTGCTTTGTGTCTTGGCTGGATTTATCCCAGAAAAGGCTATGGCGGATGCACATTTGCACTCCTAACTTGTAAATCATGGTCATAAAATCAGAAGAAGATGCACATTCGCCACTCACTAATTTGCACACCAAATGTGTCAATCTAAAGCTGTCACAAAAAGAGGACACTGAAAAAAACACCTTTCTACGTGTCTATGTGACTATTTCCCCAGACTTGAAAAGTGCTGGCCTTAGGAATTCGCTCACTGTTTTTTTAAAAAATCACATTCTTTTCATTCAGTCAATAAGCATTTACCCAACTCCTACTGTGCGCAGTCACTGTAACCTTGTTTCATCCTTCCTATAAGAAAGCAAAGGACCCTAGTCCCTGGGTTGCAGACAGCAATAAGGACATGTCAATTAATGCCTGAGTGTTCCAGTCAGTTTTAAGATAATCTGGTTCCTATAACAGGAAAAAAAGAAGGGAAGGGAGCAAGGCATTGTACACCTACTATGTGTCAAGCACAGAACCAAGAACTGTGTGACTATATGCTGCAGAACACTTAAGCCTCTTAAGAACTATACGAGATATTTATTGTTCCCATTTTATGGACAAGGATGAAAAGTTCTGATGAGTTTAATAATTTTTCAAGATCAAACCTCACGCTACACCATAGCTTATGTTTGTAACAGATTCACCACAGGAAAAAGCTATCAACATGATTCTAGAATTTTAACTAATATCTGAGGAACTCTAAAATAAAAACTCAAGGCTTATTGTTTTTGCTATTAATTTCACAACACCAAGATGCTGGAGTACAGTTATTCCATGTTGCTGTAAATGCCTTTGGTGAGGTAGCAGCCCTTAAAATTATGCATTCTCTCTAGCAAGAAATATGTGAATAAAATCTTTCCTTACCTCAAAAAATTTTGTTTTAATATGAAATGAGGAAAATTTTGCTTTAATCCTCCAAATTCCTCAATATTATGAAGTAAAAGTCTGTAACCTCTCTTGATGTTATAGGAAATACAAAGCAAGATAACCCTCTGGTTTTGATAATAAATTTGCCCCTCAGCTATTTCCTTTACCTTAAAAAATTAAGAGTATCATGAATGTTAGATAAAAGAAAAAACACTATGAAAAAATTACTCTTCTTAAGCTTAATGCAAAGGAATTACTAAGCTGCCTTTAATATTTTTCTGCTTATTTTAAAGTTTCCTTCCTCTAGCTTCAGGTAAGAGGTCTTTAATAATCCATTGGCTATGTCACTGTTCTAGATTGTGCCTCTTAATTTAGGTAGAGGCTTGTGATTTTCAAATTCCAATAGCAGACACAAAAAGAAGATTTAAATTTAGCAAAATAACTGAATTTAGATATTACACAAATAGAAAATACATTTTAAAACAACCAGAGAATCTCCTTTTTGGTTGTGGTAGATTGCATCATAATGTCCACAGTGAAAGTAATAGATTTTTCAGAAATTGGGCCCTTTCTAGCAACAGTTCAACAAACGCATGTAAACGTACATCTGTGAAATAAATCTACCACAGACGTCGCACCTGGAAATGAGGTCTCGGACAGGAAGCCATTTATTATCACAATAAATTATATCTATCATCTATAGAGACCCCCAGTCCTTGAAAAACGAAAAAACTCAGCTTGGAAATTTTACAGACTCTAGTTCACTTGAAAAAACAATGCTGAAAGTTTGATTAGAGTTCTAATTCTTACAAACTACAAGCTGTAATACGTCGTTTAAAAGACAATGTATACAGGCTTTTAGAGCTTAATTTCCTTGCATTTGTACTTCAGAATGAGGTTGATTTTACCCAGTGTCTAAATTATCTCTTGAAGTAGCTAAACTATGTAAACCTTAGATTTTTAAAGCAGTATTGTAATAAAATCAGCCTTGGAGACCTTAGCTGACTACCCATTCCTAGGCACCAGTATGCACCAAGAGGAAATGAATGTAAATTACATACCTCTCTTTTGGGGGGTGGTGGGGAGGGGTGTTTATTTACTTATTTATTTATTTATTTTTAAACGGAGGTACTGAGGATTGAACCCAGGACCTCGTGCATGCTAAGCACACACTCTACCACTGAGCTATACTTTCCCCGACTCATGTACAACTAAGTAGTGCAGGGAAGATTCTGGAATACAATACTGCCCAGCTGCTTTCAGCAGCTGTCTGACCCAGGAGCTCGCTGCCTATCTGTATCTTCTTTGATGATCACTTTTTAAACTAAGTTTTTGGTCCCATCAACAGAGTTGCATTTTCTAAGCAGAAAAGAAAAATTGCCAACATTCCAAGGCAAGAACAGTAGGAATTAGAAAAACTCCAGATTCATCTTAATTCTTCCTCCCACTTCCGTCTACTCTCCTTCTTGGCTGTGGTTACTCAGGCCTCTTACAGCCCACTGCCACCACCCACTTCACTGTCCCCCTAAGGCCTGACGTCAGAAACTGGGGAGTGAGGACGGACAAGGCGACAAGGCACTGCCATTGGCCATGGTAGTCCACTAGCCGTCAAGTTACACAGCTGGTTCTTCTTCAGTGCATGTCAGAGCAAGACACTCATGAATCCTAACACTAAACTTCAGCCAGATTAAGTTTAAAAAGAGAAGTTAGAGAAAAGTTCCTTCCCTTGCTGATGTTCCTGAATTTGTCAGCTTAATAATTGTCCCTATATATGAAATAACTATATAAAGCACCTCAACATAAGAATTCCTTCACCAAACTATTCTATGGAGTTGTATAAAATATCTCAACCTATGAAAACAGTCCTACATGAAGTGAAAAAAATACATCTTAAAATGCTAAATTAAAATGACCATTCTCAAATTAAAGGCTAATTTAGAAGTGATGTAATTTCTAGCTAATGCCAGAAAACTTTTTGCCTTGTGTTACACTTAAAATTTGTTGGTACCCAAATGCCTTAGCCAACCTCATTTATCTTCATCAAGAATTCATAGTCGAGAGGGTAGAATCCCAAAGTATGCATAAGGTTCTATCTCACAATGATGTGTCTCTAAAAAATGAACTCAGTACTTCTTCACGTGTGATGTTCCACTGCCTTATTTCTAGCTATTGTAAGTTAGTTACCCAGTATACTAAGTTGATTATTCCAGAATTTTTCCAAGCAAAAAAGTTAAGCTGATGAGTATTTCCAGGGTCATCATCCATTTCCCCTTTTGAAAGAAGGTTCTAAATATGCCCTTTTCCAGTCTTCAGGCACCTCATCAGTCCTCCACGAGTTCTCAAAAATGATATCTAGTGGTTCTGTGATGACTTCGGCCAATTCATTAAGTACGCTAGGATGCCAGCCATTGGGACCTGTGGATTTGAACATATCGGGGTTATTTAAGTTCTCCTTTACCCATTCTTCCCCTAGTCCATCATGGATTCTTGCTCCAACTCTTAAGTCATACTTCTCCCTTTCTGGTTACCACACGTACTTTAGACAAACAGCTTCAAGTCTCTGCTTTTTATCTATCAATTTTCTCTTTGAAGTTAATTAATGAAAAATGTATTTTATTCTTCTCAAGCCAATGTTTTGTTTTAAAAAAAATCTACTTCTTTTTCCTTTCATGTTTCTTGTAAGGAAAGTAAAAAAAAAAAAAACAAAAAACTTCAGGTATACCTTGCCAAGTCTACATTTTGGCAGCCTTAGTCAGAGTGACAGTCCAACATGCTGTGAAACATTTCAAAGGTGACCTATCTCATGCTCAGAGGATACATATCTGTCCAGCTTGTATGTGCAAGTGCTAATTCAAGTGCTCTTTCCACAATAAAAAAGATGCACAATCATCTTTAGTCATAATCATGTTGTATGCACAAACAGTAATTTTTCACATAGGCGTTTAAAAAGCATAGTTGTGCATGAGCTGGAAAGAGATTACTGAGGATTTCGTACAGAGCACTAGCCTAGTAGAATTCATCTGCTACTGTGTGGTCATCTGCACCAGTGTTCTGGGATTGATATTACACTAATTATCTCCAAGGTCTGATCCGTGTTGACAGTTTTAACCCCTTCATGGTCACAATGATTCCTCTGAAATGGAAAAGACAGCAACAGATTCCAGTTTCCTGCCCCTCTGTCATGGTTAGGCCCTGGGCCAAGAATCCCTTGACAGACCGAGAATGGACAAAGGAGAAGAAGGGAAAAAAAAAGTGTGAAGGAAGAATGAGGATGCCTGGGTCTCCCCTGTGACTTCTGATATGACAGGCAGACTGTGTTGCTTGGATTCAACTATTTACTTGTTTTTTAATTGGAAAAGCTTTGGGGAAAGGTTGAATCAATTTTGCTCTCTTTTGATTTTGTTTTGGTTTGGTTTTCTAGCCTATAGCTCTCCAGGGCTACCCCCAGTTTAATCTCTTGTCCCCCCCAAAATCATATTGCTGGCATTATTAAAAAGCTTTTAAAAAATAATTCTGCACATTTCTCTAGGGTATAATAATTTGTTGGAGCACATGCCATTTTCACCCCGGCTCAAACAGCCACCTGCTGATGGCAATATGTTAACTAATATGTCAACTATTAATTAGTTTGGGTAGTATCATCCCGCTATTGTACCTAAATGGATAGAAAGTATTACTCTTCTTGCTCAGGAAGTTTCTTTCTCCAGCGAATCAAGCTGTTTTCAGGCCTCTTTACCCCTGTAAGATCAAATAATAATATCTCCCTACTCACTAGTATTTAAATAGTCACTCAAATAAACCCATAGCCAAGGCAATCAATGCCTCTATGAAAATCAGACTCCTGTTACGAACTGTGAAAAAGTAATGTTCAATCTGTCTGGACAAAGTAAGTTTTTCTTTTTGAGAGGGGAAGGGAGAAGTTGCCTCAACATGAAGAAGGCAAAACTGTTTCATTTTTAATGTTCTAATAAATAAATGAATGAAAAGGCACTGAAACAAAAATAGTATTTATATATATATATATCTATATATATAAAAATGTAATTTGTATATATATATTACAAGAGAACTTGCTACTTCTATCCAAAAAACCAGAAAGAGCCTCAGGTTACAGCATTAGGGTTACTAAGATCTCAGGAAGACCACTGCTGGATTCTGAAGGAGTCAGTGAGGAAGGGGGCAGCATCTGGAGGACATTTTTATTAAAACGAGTCTCAGGTGTCTGTGCCAGGCCTGATATCGCTCTGCCTGAAGTCAGCAAGATGACCTCACCTACCATCAAAGGTCATGTTACTCCAGGAACCTTTGGACACGAAGAAAAATGCCTTTGGACAGGCTATCATCTAATAAGCACATACACCCTCCATATTACTCATCTAAAGATGTGGGCCATGAAGTCATTCTCAAATCTAGAATCAAGCTAATGGCCTCCGAAACCTCTTGTGTCTTTGGTTCAACAAAAACAAATCGCATTCATTAAACAAGCCCAGCCTTGCAATTTGCTAGTCTTCATTCTTTAGGGGAGAGGGTGGGAGGCAGACAAACAGGATTTCCGCAGTTGGGTCATGGAGAGTTTCAAGATGTGAGAGCGGTCGGAGAGCAGTAATTAGCCGAGCACATGTTGCTTCATGATCACAGGAAACATCAGTAATTTCCCTGCTAGGAGCGCTCCCTCGAGCTCTGGCGTGCACTGTGACATGCCTTGTGACATCCCTGCTGCTGCTCCTTGAAGATCCCACTTTTCAAGCGAGAATAGATGTGAACAGATGTTAAAACTCTGAACAGTTTTAAGGAGATCACTGCTGAAAATACATTGTCTGGGCGAACAGGCAATGCCAGTCCAGCCTCATTCACAGAGCTGCTCCCACCAACGCACATTTTTTTCATTTCATTTTCCCCCTAAATTATCCGGCAAACTCCAACAGAGAAAAAAGATCTCTCTTCACTCCACCAAGAAAAATAGCAATCTGTTTACATGTGTTTACAGTCTTCTTTGGATAGAGTACTAGGTTGATTCAAAAATCATAAAAGGAATTGCCTCAAATCTGAAACTTGTTCAAAATTCAGGAAAGCCAACCTCTGAACCAATAAGTAGCAAGTTCTACTTTTTGTCCTATTGATGCTCCTGAAGTTTTTCTTTCTTTCTTTCTTTCTTTTTTTTTTTTTTTTTTTTGGTAGAGGGAGGTAGTTTTTTGTTTTTTTTTAAATTTTAATGGAGGTATTGGGGATTGAATCTAGGACCTCATGCATGCTAAGCATGAATCTGCCACTTGAGTTACACCATCCCCCCAAGTTTTGCTATTTTTAAAGACAGAGTTTGCTAAAAATCATTTTTAGCAGCAGTCTGTAATGTGCCAAATTATTATCTATTTCTAAGGAACAATTACTTAAAGGTTTATACCCTAGTTGGCCTAATTCTTCCTCCACCTGCCTTTGAGACCACTTTCAATGAGAGTTCTTAGATCAGGGCTACACAAAGCTAATTCTTGGATGGAACTGTGACTTTCTCAGTTTTCATTTGTTCTAGGCTATCCTGGGGGATAGGATGGGTGGAGGGAAAGTCTTATTTCACAGATATTTGGCAATTCTCCTAATCCATGCTAGAGCTCCAATCTGAGAAACAGCGCAGAGGGCGGGGACACAGAAAAGTTATTTAAGGGATAAAGAAACTATTATCATGCGGTTAAAAATTAAGATTTATGAGATTACATTTTTTCTCAGCTGATTATTCTGATTTTTAACTGGCTTCAAGTCTGTTACACTTTTTAGCTTGTGATTTCCCCCCTAATTAAAAGGCAATCAAAATTATACTCAGGTTAAACCATTTAGAAGTTATTGCTCTATTTTGATAATATTTCAAAGAATGTACTCCATTGCAGATGTAGAACTAATAAATTCTCCACATTTGGTTGCTGAGATTAAAAAAATAAAACTGGTGACTGTACAATACTGTACTAGTCCATGCGATTTCCTTACAACTAAGGTAGAGGTGGGTGACCGTCTCATGGGGAAAAAATGAATAAAGAATGATGGTACAAATGTTGCCTTCTCTCCTCCTGGATGGCACAAGGTGCACACATCTGAACCTTTGGGCAGTTGGTGATAAGACAAGACTTTTTTTGCTCATGACTTTCTCAACACTTAGCCATGTCACACTACCCATCACTATGGAATCAAGGAAGGTTAATAATTTGCTAGGGGATGGGGTGGGGGTGGGCGGGGTAAACACAGCCTCATTTTAACTGTAAACTTCTCCAGTGGCAGAAAAACCACATTTGACACTGCTTTATATCTCCCTCGGGAACTTTATGTCTCACACTGCTACTGCTCATCGATTGAAGTGTCCACAGTATACTTTTTACACATAATTTCTCAGTAAACTAAGTTGCTATTGAGAAATTTTAGTCTAGCAAGTCAGATAGCACAGCTCCCTTTGCCTACACGACAAGGAAAAATTATCCATACGTTCACTAAACTCATATATATCTTCATGGTCAACTTTCAGTTCCTGGAAAGGTATCTGAGGGTCCCTCCAGCCACGGCACAGGGATGGCCGAGGCTGCCCCCCAGACCCCTGTAGGCTGGAGGATGCCATGTTATGTGACACCCTGAGCTGGCATATATGTCCTTTCTCCTGCAACAGGAGTCCCACGAGGTAGATTTCCTAGGGATTCTGTAAACTAGAAAAATGTTTGGCCGACTCTAGAATGATCTACGTATATTTTCTTTTTTTGACTTTAAACACAGATACCAAATGCATTATAACCCATGCTGCACCACTGTCCCATCTGTCTTCATCCGTGGTGCATCCTCGGTAAGCACTGATTTACTGTCTAGTTCCTGGAACAAATGAAATGGATTATAACGAACGGCACTGCTTCTCACCAGCTTCTCTGGACCCACATGAGTTCTCAGCTTCACTCAGGACTAAAGCTGCAGGTTTTCAGCACAGGGAAAGTATCCTGGAGCAGATGGGATTTTCCTAACCACTTATTATTCAGCAAACTCTCAGGAACAAATTCAGAGGTTAAAAGACAAAAGCATCTTTTGTTTATGTTCTCCTCAGGGCATTAACTGATTTTATGATTTTTCCAACTGAATAGCTATGTAGATTCCCGATCTCTTAGAAGCACTTTGTTATAATCATCGTTGAATATTCTGAATATGCTCAAGTCACCCACACGGAGAACAGAGCACTGGGCTGTGGTCTGCAAGTGGCAGCGAATTCCAGGAGACCACGGTTCAGAGGCCTGGGACCTCCCGACTGCTCAGTTAGTCATGTCTTATCTCTACCAGAAAGAAATTATCAGGAGTTTAACTGTTGCAAATTCTGAATTGTTCTTTCAACAATTTTATAATAATTAACAGCTGGTCACAACATGAAGCAGGGGCTAGGTCACCACACTTTCAAGAAGTTTAATAGCATAGTTAAGGAGGCAAAAGAGTAGCTGGAGGGGACAGTGCTTTTAAGAACAAAGAAGGATTCTGGGCATTTTTACAGATGGAGTGGAAGGATTCCATGGAGAGAGACCAAATGCAAGAAAACAAAGGGATAATTATGAACCATAATTATTACTTGGGCCAAGAGTAGATTCCCAGAGGAGGGGTTAGTCTTAGAGGGGAGAGGGGTAATTCCTTATCAGAAACAGCGGAAAGGAAGAATAATGGATGGGCAAAGATGCCAACACTTTTTGAGATGAAAGGAAAAGAGAGGGATCAGCTCATGTGCAATGGACTTGCAGTTCTCAGTAATGACCTAGCCAAGGTTATCTGCAGAAGGGGAGGTGAGGGGGGCAAGGGTAAAGTTTTAAGGAGCTCAAAGGAAGTGTGTGGGGGGGTGGAGGCTGGGTGTCTGACACCTCCGGCAAGGGAACTGTGACATGAAATCATCTTGACAGTTGCAAGATGCAGATGCAGCTGGACTGGACTGCATGGAACCATAGTGAAAAGGGATTTTACAGTTTTTCTGTAGTATGCTTCAAAGTCTCCAAATACCACCCCAAAAAGTGATCAGGACACAGGCCTAGACATACTCAACAGAAGTCCAGAACAGAAACAGGGATAAATGCTAGAAGAGGCTGCATCCTAGTGTTCTGTCTTCCAGTGCAGCTCTTGAAGACATCTTTGGTGGGTCTTTCAATGAAACGGTACCATGGATAACTATCTTGGTCTATCTGGGCTGCTGTGACAGAATTAAATAAATAAACACTAGAAATTTATTTCTCACGCTTCTGGAGGCTGGGAATCCAAGACCAAGGTGCTCACAGATTCAGCGTTTGATGAGCCCATCCTCCTGGTTCACAGACACCATCTTCTCACTGGCTTCTCCCAGGAGAAAAAGGCAAGGGTGCCTCTTGGGGTCTCTTTCATAAGGGCACCAACCCCTTTCTGAGGGCTTTACCCTCATGACCTAATCACCCTCCAAAGGCCTCACCTCCAACTTCCAAGACATTGGGGATTAGGTTTCAACGTAACATAATGTTTGGGGAAGACACAGTCAGTCTACAGCAACGTCTGTCTCTAACTAGGCTCACTGGCTGCTCAGTCAAGGGTATCTCACCTCCCTGTCTCCATCTCTCATTCACCTGCTCACAGTAAAATCATCATTTATCATGTACAAATGGTCTCTGAAATCACCATTAACACTAATCTGCTAACTCACACCACGATTATTACCAATGTAATTACCATTAACCATAACTTTATAGTACATACTATGATTATTATTACCTGAGTACCCTGGCAACAGTAAACAGCTACCAATAGTAATTAAGCGATCTTCCTCTGTGCCAGACATGGTGCTGAGAACACAGTATATTTGTACATCATCTCTTTTGCTTCTCACCACAAGCCACCACGATGGCTATCGTGACTGAGTTTACACATGGGGAACCTGAGGCTCTGAAGTGTAGATACTCCAAGACACAAGCTTGTAAACTGACTGTACGTCACATAAAAAGTTAGAAATATAGTGAGGTTCTAACATAACAGTAAATATGCAAAACTTACTGCAGAAAGAAGTGCAGATACCCTGAGAGGGCCAAAGTGCCAATCGGGGCAGAGCAGTTCTGTGCAACGGCAAAGCCCAACCCTGTAAAAGTATGTCTGCATCCCCCATCATTTTTGACTGGGAATTAGTAGTCAAATAATGTCCTCCCCAAATTCACATCCACCTCAAACCTCAGAATGTGAACCTGGAATTACAGCCTTTGCAGCTGGTTTAAGCTCTGGAGATGAAATCATCCTGGATCTAGGGTGGGTCCTAAATGCAATCACTGATGTCCTTATAAGAAGAGGAGAGGACACAGAGTGACACACACAGAGAAGGCCATGGGAAGACAGAGGCTGAGGAGTGATACAGTTACACGCCAAGTAACGCCAGGAGCCACCAGAAACTGGAAGAGGCAAGGAAGAATTTCCCTCAGAGCCTCTGGAGGGAGCATGGCCCCACCGAGACTGGGATTCATTTCTGGACTCCAGAACTGTGAGGGAGTACATTTTCTGTTGCTTTAAGCCACTCAGTTTGTGGTGCTTTGTTACAGCGGCGCTCAGAAACTAGTATGGAGCCCTTTCACAGAAATACATAACTTCTCAAATACTCTTAGGAGTATTTTTCACCACTTCATTGTTTTTAGCAGTACATGCAAATGTGGTCTTAGGCAAGAGGTATTTTATTTTTATTCAGAATACTAAATATTGTGCATAATGCTTACTTAGACATTATATTTAATGTCATTCATAATATATAAGAAATTTTTAACTTCATTCTATTAAATAAATGATGCAAACTGTTTAATTATGTAAGAAAGATATGATTTATAAAAAATACATTAAAAACTATATACTGTGCTTTTACATGGGCTCCATGTATATTAAGATGCAGACTGAGATTTCACTATTTGCTACAGCATCAAAAACATAAAATAACCTGCAGTTGGGATGATTGTTTTCCTTTTGCTTGATGTCCACTAGTATTTACTTGAATATTTATGATATGCTTTAAACTGCAAGACAAGACAGAAGGTTTCAATGGCTATTTGCAAGCATTTCTCTACAAATAACACACTATGTACATGGATATTTGTATTTCTAATAAGTCAAAATTGAATGTAAATGCTAGCATCTTTCTGTTTTGAAATCAGTTATTGAAGAATGAGAGTTTAATGCACAATGTAAGCATATTTGAACTCTCTCATTTTATAGTGGAAAATATTTAAATAATTTTCATTGATACATTTAAAGGTACATAATGAAACAATTGCTGTTCCCAACCTGGGAAACTTTTCTGAGTCCTCTGACAGCTCAGAAACCTCCAGCCAGAAAAACATGGCAATATTCTACATTAGCATTCTCAAACACTTGGTTCCAGGAGCAATCTGCATTTTTAAATAGACACCGAGGATTCCAAAGAGCTTTTGTTTATATGGGTTAAAACTGTCGATATTTACCATATTTGAAACTGCAATTGAGAAATGTTTAAAAGATTTCTTTAACTCATTTGAAAGTTAAAATAGTACATGTATTATATGTTAGCATAAAGAACATTTTTGTGAAAAATAAAATACATTTTCTCCCCCAAATTAATAAGAAGTATGGTGTTGTCTTGCATTTTCGCATATCTATTTAAAGGCTAGCTCAGTAGGCTACAGGATTCTCACATCTTCCACATTTGAACTGCGACAATATGTTGTTTTAGTTGAAGTCATATGAAGAAAATCTGTGCCATTAAAGGAAGAGTATTTTAATAGCTTTTTTAGGTAGACAATTGTGGATATTCTTTTGATATCATGCCAAAATTTGACACCAGATAGTTTCCTTAGTCAGTTGCAATGTGAAATCTGAAACCATATCAGTGAACTTTCAAATGTACCCCATTAATTATATGAAAATCATTAGTCTGTCTTCTATTATTAACAGAGCTCTTCTCATACGTGATTCGGTAACATCATGCATTAACCACGTGGAAAATAGTGGGTTCCTGAGTTATGCAGATCTTCCAAATGTTAACACATAACATTATTCAATATCAAAAAAGTAACATTTGGTACTATCACCACCCAGCTCAACAAAAAACCCCTCAAATCTTGGGAAACTGTCAAGTTCACTGTGGCAGATACAAGTTTTTTTTTAATGTCATTTTTACTTGAATATTCAAATTTTACCATTAACAAATATAATCCGTTGTTTTTTCTTGAAATACTAGGTTTACCTTATTCACTTTAAAGAAATGTATCTGCCAAAAAGTCAGTAAGTAACCACAGTTTGTCCCTCAGTGATTCTTCCGAGTGAAAACGATGTTCCCAGATGAAAGCAGCTGGGTCAGCGCGTGACTCCAACGGCAGCAGAAGTGGCTGGTGAGGAGGCACGGTTCACACACACTTCCATCGGCTGCAGAAGTCTCTGGGCATATTTCTCATGTTGTCACACTGAATATGTCTCTTTAAAAACATGTACTCAAAATCTGAAATTTAATAAACTGGCTAACTTCTATTGATTTGTCCAGGGTATTTTAGGGAAAATGGCTATCTGGGGACATGTGTCCAGGTGAAGCACACCATAAGCATTAATATCGTCTGGTGTCCCTGCCTTGATTGGCAACAATATGCCAGCATTTTTACCCATTGTGGCTTTTGTGCAACCACGGCAAATGGTGGAAAAGGCAAATAATGTCATGGTATTGTTATGAAATAATCATTACCTCATAGACCACTAAAAGGGTCTCAGGGACCCCCAGGGACCTGAGGCCCACAGTTTGAGAACCACTATTTAAACTACTTCTAGATGCCAGAGTCAAGGCCACAAAATTAGCACCAGTAAATCTCAGACTAACTCATCATCCTAGACTGTAATCCTGCCCTTTGAAAGGATAACTCCTTCCCAGCAATCGCTCTGTCTTTACCCTCCTGGCTCCCCACCAGCCTGGACCCCCGAAACTAGAAAGCCTGGAGCCTTCCTGCCACAGATGTGAGCTGACTCTCCTTTCTTGTCTGGGGAGAGGGTCTGCAAAGACAGCTGGGCTGGCTCGTGGGAAACGCTGCTCTCAGGGACTGTGCTTGCCAGCCTTCACACAGCAAGAGCTTTTGAAGTAACTAAAGTAAGCAATTCTGACCAAAAATAAGCCGTGGTCTCTTGTGTCCAGGCCCAGCTCCCCGAACACTGAAGCGTGGCTCCCACTGAGCCTTCACCGCACCTGCCAAATTGGAATGAGCAGGGAAGCAAGACAACCGTCAACATCCTCTTTAACAATTCTTCCCAAAACACATTTGCATGTGGAGTGGCAGCCGGAGCAAAGTCCCAGTCAGGGGATCTGTGCTGTCTCCTTTCACTCTACCTTTTCTCTGGTTTTGGCCAGGAAAAGAGGGACACCTTTCAAATGTCTCAGGAAAGCCACACGCTCTGATGCCATCATTCTGGGTCTCAAGGACCATCAGCTAATTACTTTAAAGAAACTGTACTTATGAAGTCATCTGAATAATCCTCAAGCTGCTGGCCCTGTCTGAATGAATGCTGAGGACCTGTAAATGGGCTCGTGAAGCAGCAAAATATGTGAGTAAGACTGAGCTCCATCAGACATGGAAGGTCTTCACCACACAAACTAGCTGTTATGGAGTGCCACGTCTAGAAAGTTTGCGAGCCACACCCAAATCGAAGGGCTTCACAGTTCCAGTTCAAGGTAGCTTAATGTCTTGTGTCCAGAGTAAGCCCAGGGTGTGTGCGTGTGCGTTTGAGACGTTGAGGGGCGGGTTGGGGAACGGATGGCAGATGAGGTAGACCTCCTCAAACCAAACCAGCCTACCCTCGAGGTATTTGTCAGCGATCATCACCTCCCTTCCTGGCAGGAGGAAAAGCCCTGGGGCGGGGAGGGCAACGCAGAGCTAGAGATCCAAGCTCAGACTCTGGAAGGAAACCCCAGGGTTACTACTTCCTGGGTGGGTGGCCTTAGGCACATTACTTAACCTAACTGCCCTATGCGTCAGTTTCCCATCTAGAATGGGAACAACACTGGTACCTACATCTCAGAGTTGTTATGAGGACTAAATGAGTTAATATTTGTAAGACTGTTTAGAACAGTATCCAGCACAGTATAAGCCTGTATAAGTGTCTGGATGTTTTTT
Source organism: Vicugna pacos (assembly GCF_048564905.1). Classification (NCBI taxonomy): domain Eukaryota; kingdom Metazoa; phylum Chordata; class Mammalia; order Artiodactyla; family Camelidae; genus Vicugna; species Vicugna pacos. The sequence continues at coordinate 62,733,241 of NC_132994.1, read as the reverse complement.
CTAACACCTACCCCTATTCTATTCTATTCTGTTTCTTCATTCAATCACTGAGTGATATAAACCCACCCCTGAGGAGACATAGATACTTAGGCCCATCTTCAGAACAAAACCATAATGGATGTGCAGCAGCATTATTAAGTTAGTCATCCACAAACGTTATTAGAATAAATCATGAATAATGTGTGTGCTTTAAGCACTGTCTAGCCATTAACTTTTTAAAATTTCATTTAGCTTTGTGAAGCATGCCCTATAGAACATAGCTACCATAGCAGCGCTCAGCTTGTTCAAGCATAAAGACCTCTATAATTGTTTTAAAACATAGGGCCTGCTCACCCCCGCCACGAGGCACGTTCACGTGTGCGTACATGTACTCGTGCACGCGCGTATACACACACACACACACACACACACACACACGAGAGTAACTTCACTATCGTATATTTCTTAACTTCCTACTGATCTGTGATTGAGAAAAATGGCTGCTTTAAAAGTGACTTAAGAATTTAAGAACACCTTCAAATAAATTTATATGAAACATATTATTTATGTACCGATCCACTGAGGACGGTTGGTTCCCGAGGAGGTTCCAGGACCCTTGTATTAATTCCTCAAGGGTCTGGATTCCTCAGATTAGGAGCCATTTTCACAGAGGAATAGAATCATCAGAAGCTAAGTGCATGTTCTTGAAAAAATTCAAATATATTAAAATAAAAGTTGATTCATCAAGTGAAGGTCAAATACCAGAACCCTGACCTCAGTCTAACATCAAGTGGTCACTCCAGTCTTGCACTGGTTAGCGTATGCCAGGCAAGAAGTATTTCAGTACATTTGAACACAGCAGTACTTCAAGAAGTTAAAGGCCAACATTTTTTAATGTCTCTAATCAGAACAGCTTGCTTTCCTCTCCATACAGTCTTCCACAGTTGGGCCTTACAATTTTTTATTGTTTACTCCTTCAGGAATCTGACCCACTGCAGCAAAGACATTAAACAGAGAAACAGATAATCCCATGTAGTTTCTGCAGGAACCATGCCTGGTTCCAGAGATAATAGAAAGGACCCAAATTTCCTGGAACTAATACAGATCCATGGAAACATTCCCCAAGCAAAAACAGGGAGGCTCAACGGATTGGACGTTTTTCAGACAATTCAAAACTAAGGATAACAAGGGATTTTAGAAACCCCCTATTGTTGATAAGGGTTTCCCCTCTGTATGACACGGAATGCAGGCCCAAGAGCTGACCTTTGTCTGTCAGATAAAATAGTACTTAAAGTAAACATCTGCTGAAGCTACACTGAGGAACAAGTTCTTCAGTTATTTTCTTCTGGACTTCTCATTCCCTTTGAGACTAAATGTAAAATAACCTCTCAGAGTATTGCATTTTGCTTTAAAGGAAGAGCCATTTTTATTTTAGGACGTAATGTGCAAAATCATGCTATCTGACACTACATTATATTCACAGATCATGCAAGCTAAATAAAGACACCTTGCTGATTTCTTAATATAGAGTCAGCTAAGATTAGTTATGCACCTGCCACCTTAACATTCAGATTGGGGGGGGAGCCTTCATTAAAAATCACACTTGGATTGGAAGTGCTTAGAATTTCATGGTTCATTTAAGAGCATCACAATCAAGAATTTAATTATGTCAAAAAAGAATGGTATCTCCTTAACAACCAAAATTACATCCCCCTCAATTTCTACCCCTTCAGCCAAAGTGGATCATTTTCCTTAACCTCTATGGACTTGTTTTCTGACCTATGAAATAAAGAGTTTGACTAGATGATTTTAAGATATCCTCCAGTTCTATCACGCTGTGATTTTAAGATTTCTATGGAATAGACTGACGAGGAGGCAAAGAGGAAACAGAGCCAAGATGCTATGGGAATTTGGCCAATTAGGTTCCTAAACAAGGCAATATTTCCCATAACGCAGACACACATACCATGGGCACCATCAGTGGACTGGCAACTCAGAGCAACTGTAGAACAACAGTTTCACCAAAACCTCACCTCTACATTACTATTTAAACATCTGACCACACAGTTTATTTAATCCATTCTATTTTTAATGCAAGGATCTCTAAGACATCTGTTAAAGAACAAAATTCAACTGAACAGAGATTTGCAAAGGTTAACCACTATAATAAAAACAGACAAAAAAGAAATTTCTTCTGTATAGCACAGGGAACTATATTCAATATTTTGTGATAACCTTTAATGAAAAAGAATATGAAAAGGAATTTTATATATATACACACACACACACACACACACACACATATACACATATACATATATGCATGACTGGTACATTATGCTGTACACCAGAAATTGACACCTTGTAACTGACTATACTTCAATAAAAAATTTCATCTGAGCAAATAAGAACTAATTGACTTTAAAAATAAAATAAAAATTAAACACAGAAACATTTGCCTAACAATATGCTTTCAATAAATCACTGAATCTCAAAAAAAAAAAAAAAAGGATTCCTCTCATCCAAGGCCTGTGTGTTATGGCATCAAGATGGACTGAGAACTAATGACAGGAAATTAATCTCTGTGGAGGGGGGGGGAGATCTTATTTTGGGATCAGCAAATCTAACAATAACTTTCAGGCTGAGGAGCAAAGTGTTTATGCTTCGAAACTTTCTACAAATGCACAGTATAATCCTTTACGTTGTTGAATGACTTAAATAATTCATTCTGGTCATGGATAATGTTTTGATTAGTTCAATTAAATGAAGGTCTAACCGGTTCCCCCACCAAATAGCCTCAGACAAAAGCTTACCTGCAGGTCATTTATTTGGGAATGTGACCCCAGAGACCAGAAGCAGGGGCCAGGGAGAGTAAAATAAAGGAGGGAAAGCCAACACAAGGATGTATCTGGAGTTGGCTACTCAGTGATGTGCTGTTCGTTTCTGTTAAGACCTTCAAAGGAGTCTTAGGAAATTCACCTCAGAACCACGCATGTGAGAGAAGAAAGAGGGAAACATTTGGCCCTCTCTATTACCCATCTGTCAAGGTTTGCCTGTGGGTGGTCATTTTTCTGCACTTCTTGCTTACACACAGGTGAGCAACTAGTCAGCTGCCACAGGAGTGAATGACAAAATCTGAGCTTCTCTAAACCCAGAAGCATGGGCTTGAGCCAATGAGCTGACAGGCTACACCCATGTGCTGCTGGCTGAAGCCAGTGCAGAACTGTTCACTCAGCAGTGGGTGGAATAAGAATTAAGGCCAAGATGATTTGGACTGGTGCCAATGAGCATCAGGCATGTGTATGAGTCAGGGTGGGCCAGTTATGCTGCAGTAACAAATGACCCCAGGATTTCAATGGCTTACAATAACAAAGGTTTATTTTTCACTCGTGCTACAAATCCAAGGTGTGTCTGCTATGGTTCTGTGCCCTTTTCTTCATTCCAGGACCAAAGCTGACAAACCAGTCTCCATCAGAAACGTAGTCAAGTCATTGTGACTTGAGGGAAAATATTAAATTTGTGAACTATGCACAGTTTCATAAAGCTTCTGCCTGGAAGAGGTCCACATCACTTCTACTCACCTTTCATCGACCGAAAGAAGCCATCTGCCTATTCTCAGTTCAAAGGGCTAAAATATATAGTCCTCCTGCAGGGAGAGGTGGTGGGAAGGGTGATTCAGAGTACAGTAATACAATCTATCATACTATACTTTCATTCTCATGGGAGAAAAGCCAAGTGTAGGGAGGAACAATTCACTTTAAGGAAACCTGTGCAAATTCTTTCATAGCACCATAGAGCACATGGCCTCTAATATTTAGGAATACTAAGTCTCAAAGAAAGCAATTCTTTTTCCAATGAGGAAAAAAAAGCATGAGGGGATACCTCACAGGAAAGCATAAGAAATCATCTACTCCTTCTGTTGTGAATCTCTTCATTTTATAGATGGTGAGATGGTTCTCAGAAATCACAAATGAGGTGACTTCTAAGGAAGTTAATGGCAGACCTGGGAGTAGGCTTCAACGCTCTGTATTCACATTCCAGGGCAAAGTTGATAGGAAACATTATGGTCATAATTTTGCATTCAAGTTACCTAAAAAGTATATGCATTTTATGGAAAATTTTTTTTTCAATTTAACAACCTACTATAACAATGAAACAATTTAAAATAGCTAGGTGAGCACTACATTGACAAGACAAAATTCAACTTGATTTATTAATACATACTCCTGCAAGTAAGCACGTTACAGTTGGAGCATTTGATTTACCAGCCTGCTGACCAGGGATATCAGGTTCTTTGTATAAACTTAAGAACCTCAGAATTTCGTTGGATGAAATGACCAAGAGGGAAGAGGTTCGACAACGCTCATTTAAATAAAGGGAGTCCATATTTGGGAGAGAAAATTGTAACATCCAGGCCTTTACTTAATTTGATCTGCCTTCTGATGAAAGGGTGGCAAACCATTGCATTCATGTATTTATTCAATCTGAATTTACTGAGCCCCTGCTATGTGCACAGCTCAGTTCTGGGCACGGGGCTGACAGTAAAAAGCTAGGCAGACAACGTCCTTTCCCCTCCAGAGTATACACTTTGGGGGGAGTGGATGCAGAAAATAAACAAACGTGTAACTAACCAAGAAAATTTCATTTTGGGGCAGGTCTTCAAAGACAGTAAAACAGGAGTATGACAGTGAGAGGTGCGGCATCAATCTGTGCACAGAGGTCTCTCGGAGAAGACAACATGTACGAAAATTATAAAACACTTTATATAAAACCACAACCTGCTTTTTAGTAACAGCAACGTTATCCTTTAAGGATTGTTGTCACCCGAATAAGATCTGTGAACAGATTTTACCCTCGGTGCTTTCCCTCCACTTCCCATTCATTCCCCACTAAATTTCTCTTTTAATTGGCCATTACTATATTTTTTCTTGTTTTATTTATTACATGTAATTTTATGATTGTAGACTTAATTTAAAAATCAAGAAAGGAAGCTATTTTATATGCCCGTTATCTAAATTAATTTGCTGTTTAAGTATTTTCTATATATCATGAAGCCTTTGAAAGAAAATTCATCTTTCCTCTCCTCACCAATCCCAGCCACCCCACCTTCCCTTACTTATGTCTAATTTTTTTTAAGACTTTTTTTTTCAGGGGGAGTAATTAGGTTTATTCATTTTGTTTAGTGGAAGTACTGGGGATTGAACCCAGGACCTAATGCATGCTAAGCAGGCACTCTACCACTGAGCTGAACCCTCCCCCCATCTAATTCTTGTTGTAGGAAGATTTCTTACCTTTCAACTCTCCATTTGGACAAAAATGCAGGTTCTGCTAAACAAAAACTTCCTTTCCAACCCATCCTGGGCAGAAACACGTACAGGAGGCAGAATTCTAAGACTGTCCCCAGTGACCCTTGTCCAATCCACCCCGCCTCCGCCCCGGAGTATGGGTGGAACTGTGAATATACCATGAGATGTCACTCCCTGATTAGGTTACACTGTATGAGAAAAGGCAGATTCTTCAGGATGGCTTCATCTAATCCTAGTTCTTTAAAGGCATAGTGCTTCTCTGGCAAGGAGACAGGAAGGCAGAGAAACTGGGAGCAGGAGAAGGACCTGGCCCACTCCTGCTGGTGGGAAGATGGAAGGGCTAGTGAGAAGAACTCAGTCGGTCTCCAGATGCCCACTGCTAACAGCCAGCAAAGAAACAGGAACCTTGCATGTACAGCTGCAAGGAACTGGATTCTCCCAGCAGCCTAAAGGAGCTTAGGCGAAGATTCTCACTCACATCCTCCAGATAAGAGCCCAGGTTGGCTGATACCTCAACTTTGGCCTCAGAAGACCCTGAGCAGAGCCAACCCCGCCAACTTACCCAGCATGTTGACCTATAGAACTGTAAGATAGATAACCAATGGATGTTATTTTTTAGCCATTAAGTTTGTGGGACTTTGTCAGGTGGCAATAAAAAACTGATACCACATGTAACTAGATTTATCAACTCAAGTGTTCTATCGATAAACAGCTGAATAATGATTCTTACCCACCTTCAGAATGTGCACCATTCATTCTAATAAAAGGAGGGGATTTCTCTGGGAGAGATGGGGGGAGGGTCAGTGATGGAAAAGCAGCACTGGATGTGGGACAGACTAACGGCCCAGTTGCCGTATTACTCCTGTGCTGGGTCACCAACTGCTCTGAAGGAAGGGAAGAGGCAGAGTAGCTAGGATACACTAAAATGTGTCAAGGGAGAGGAATTTGAGTACCACCAACTGATTTTCTTTCCAATTCTTAGTACACAAGTTCAGCAAGAAAGGGGAGATGGTGAAATTGCTTAAAAGATGTCTTGCCTTTATGGCACTTTTCCAGTTATAAACTCACATGCGTACAGGCGGAGCGCAGAAGCATTTACATAGTGCAGCAGAGGAAACACTGGTTCACCTGCTACCCTTTCCTTTTTCTTGGTACAAAGGAAGACTCTAGTTTCAAGCTCCCCTACATATATATCGGGGACATTTGATGGAGTTCTGGCAGATGGGATGTAAGTAGAAATAACAGAAGTCATTTCTAGGCCACACTCTTAGAAAATACCATGAACCAATCTTGAGGTCTTTTGTCCCTGAAGAGGCCATGTGTTGAGATGACAGGCCACTGGATGAGGGGAGCCTGGATCTCCGAGTCACTGTGTGGAAGAAAGCCTCCACCAACAGACACTGAACTTTGTTGGAGCCAGAAATAAGTCCTTGTTAAGGTGCTGAGATTTAGGAGCGGGGGTGTAGTTTTCTTATTACAGCATAGCTTAATAATCTTAACTTGACCTAAATTTATTTTTCTCATTCGATTTAACAGGCTTAGACAGAATCTCTTTCTCTTAAACTTTTTCTTGATTTAGTGTAACACTCAAGCATTACACAAGAACATTAACACAGGAATTTGAATACCAAATTTAATTACTGTTAGGAAAAATTCACATTCTGACACATCTGATATTTACACTGGATAATTTCTGTCTTACGTAAAACTATAATGAAGAGCACATATATACATGCAAATTTATACATATACATGTAATTATTAATAATAGGAATAATGACAAACTCCTTCCTGCAATGCTAGTTTAAAGTGTATGTACCCTTAGTCACATTTCCAGCCCTCACTGCCCCCACTTCCCACAGCAGGAGAAAGGAGGCCCTACCTCTCTGATCTTTTCAGCATAATTTAAGCAATATCAACCTAGAACAAGGACAAGTGTAAAATGAAAACTAGCATTTGCTTATCAGGGAGAAAGGTTCACAATGAGAAGTCAAAACTACTTTCCCGAACATTCAGAAAAGGTTAACCATTTATAAACCAGGAGGCAGAAGCGAATACACCAGGCCTTCTACTAACCCAATCACCTACCTTGCCATTTCCTTGAAATGAATTTCAAAAGACCTAAGAAGAGACAAAGGGCTAATATGTATTCTTTAATATACAAGATTATAATTAACCTAACGTCTGTTTCAAATTTACTATTATCTATAAAAGAATAAATAATTTTATAGCCCTCTAATATAGCTCTTAAGCTTTAAATCACTGACCATAACTAATAAGCAGCTTAATAGCAAGAGTAGCCTAAATAGAGCCACCGACTGCAATTTCACTGAGCGTAAATCATCATCATTTTTAATGCAAAGGCAACAGCAAATCTCTGTAATTACTGGGTGCATTTTGAATCACTTTTATTATTACTGCACTGGCCCCATTAAAAATCCAAAACACTGAACTGCATGGAATATAAAACTGGAATTATGATACCCCACAAACTCTAATTGAAATCCATAAATTTTCTACTAGTATTCCGAATTATTTTGTTGCCAAAGAATTTCAGGTATTCAGAATTAACTTTGAAAGTTTTGGCTTTGTCTAGAGCAATAGTGAGAGCATTTTATACTCCCAAATTTGGGGGAGTTGATTTCAGAGCAAAACCATGTGGATGGTTTCTTAATCACTCAGGATTTTATATTCCTAAAGAAAATTATATGCAAAAGGAAAAATAGAACAGAAAAATCAAATGGAATATCCTGTCCACAAAAGGATTATTAAATAGTGCATCCTTTCCCAAATCACTGCCGCAGCCACTCTCACCCAAAATGATGATTTACCCTCACCCAATGGGATGTGACGGGGACAAGAGACCTCGCAATGTCAGGATGAGTCTCCTTACTAAAAACAACAAAGGGATGTCACTACATTTACAAAAAGGGAGCAATAACAACATTCTTACCTTCGTGCATGTAAGCAATGAACCCAGGATGGGCCACCAAGCCACTGTGAGGGATGGTGACATTAGAAACAGAGTGTGAATTAATAGCTAACGATTTAATAACTGCCTCTTATATACATTCCGTAAATACTGGAGTTCACGTGAATGTGTGTATCTGTGTAGATACAGTATTTACATCACATAGCTGAGCATGCGGTGTAATCATCCTACTAAAATTAAATTTCCTATATACTGATCCTTACTAATTTGCCTGATGTCCACAACAGAGGTTGCAGCCCTGCAAAGCCAACAATTTTCTTTTAATAAGATTGTGCTGGGAATGCAGTTTGGTGCAGCCACTGTGGAAGACAGTGTGGAGATTCCTCAAAAGACTAGGAATAGACTTACCGTATGACCCAGGAATCCCACTCCTGGGCTTATATCCAGAAGGAACCCTACTTCAGGATGACACCTGCACCCTAATGTTCATAGCAGCACTATTTACAATAGCCAAAACATGGAAACAGCCTAAATGTCCATCAACAGGTGACTGGATAAAGAAGATGTGGTACATTTATACAATACTACTCAGCCATAAAAACCGACAACATAATGCCATTTGCAGCAACATGGATGCTCCTGGAGAATGTGAAGTAAGCCAGAAAGAGAAAGAAAAATACCATGAGATCGCTCATATGTGGAATCTAAAAAACAAAAACAAAAACAAACAAACAAAAGAAAAACAAAGCATAAATACAGGACAGAAATAGACTCATAGACCTAGAATACAGACTTGTGGTTGCCAGGGGGGCGGAGGGTGGGAAGGGATAGACTGGGATTTCAAAATTGTAGAATAGATAAACAAGATTATACTGTATAGCACAGAGAAATATACACAAAATCTTATGGTAGCTCAGAGAGAAAAAAATGTGACAATGAGTGTGTATATGTCCATGTATGACTGAAAAATTGTGCTGAACACTGGAATTTGACACAACATTGTAAAATGATTATAAATCAATTAAAAAATGTTTAAAAAAAAAGATTGTGCCACCATAGGGAGCCTTTTTATAAATTATATGCATTATAATTTTCTCCTCACAGTATCCTGGCATCGGAAGGGCCTTGATCTCCTTTGAGTATCTTATTTTTGGATACACTTTTCTATTACCTTTAAAAAGAGAGGATTTTGATGCACTAATGTTTGTTTCTTAGTTGTGACAAAATTACCATGGTAACGTAGGATGTTAAGAATAGGGAAACTGTGCCAGGTTATAGGAACTATCTATACTACCTGTCCAACTCTTATGTAAATCTAAAACTATTTGAAAATAAGGTCTATTAAAAATAATAGTCAATCAGAAAAAAAAGAGAGGATTTTGCTCTTCCGTGAACATTCCTTTCCCACTTCTCCAGGAGTGCCTCCACTCCTCCCCCAGCTACTGTCTAGAACTGACTCAAATTCCATCCTTCATGTTATAAATTTCCAGGTCACCCCATCCTGAAGAATTCATTCTCCTTATTCTAAACTTAGTCCATTTACCAACCATCCTGCTTTCCCATCTTTGCTGCCTTAAGCTATCACTTAACTTATGCATTTAATATTTCACAAATTTCTGTCTGAACTATAAGTTCATCCATAGAGATCTCAGTGCTGACACAGTAAAAAAAATTGTCCATAATTCTCAACACTTAAGAGTTTCATAATTTAAAAATAAGATGTTCTTTCTCAAATTATTTAGACCTAAATATTGTGTATTCTGGTCATTATACCCAATTTGGCTCCAAGAAAATCGCATCCACAAACAGCAAAACAAAGACTCAGATAGTAAATTTTTTTTAAATTAAAATTTTCTCCCTTCTATATAATTTCAACTAAGGTCTATAATTCTGACCTTGCTATCACGAGATCCTTCTCCAGAGACATGAGCAGAGGATGCTCTCATTTGAAATCATAAAAATGCTTCTAGATGTCAAAACATAAAAGTGTGTATAAGCAAGTCAATGCAAGAAAGGGCAAGTGACACATCTTCAATACAGAAGAGTAATTCTGCACCAGGAGGAATGGGACTTCACATCTTGATTTTTGTCATTCTGTGTGTGAGCTTGGGACACTGACTCAGTGCTTTAAAAAACCAGGATGGGAAAGTAGGGTTAGAATGACACGGATCATTGATTCTCAAACTACTGAGTCACCAGCCTGCTGTGTGTGTGTGCACACATGTGCACGTGCATGCGTGCGTGCATGTGTGTGTCCTAACCATTCATTCAGCTCCTTGTAACTCTGTTTGGGGATTCCTTATGAGAGTTTGCTTCAAAAAAGGTTCTACATGAAAAAAATTGAAAACCCCATTCCTTTCACTTCTGACATGGCATGTCTCTACAAATGCTTGCTTGCATTTTTTTTTTTCTTTTAGTGGAGATACAGGGGATTGAACCCAGGACCTTGTCCACACTAAGCATGTACTCTACCACTGAGCTACTACCTTCTCCTCTGCTTTCCTTTTATAATAGGAGAAAACTCAGGCTGGAAAGGCTAGAGGGCTCACCTCCCTCAAGGCCCAAAACTAAACTAGCCAATGGCAGAGCAGGCATCAGACCTCATATTCCATTTGTGGTCCTTTCTCCTCCATTCGAGGTGTGGCAAGGTATCTCCACACTTTGGCAGGCAATGACCAGCCCCCCTCGCCCCGTGTTGTGGTCCAGGTAGGCCAACAACTTGCACTGGAGCTTATGATGGCTAATTTTATGTGTCAATTTGGCTTGGCTACAGGGCCCATTGTTTCTGGTCAAAATCAGTCTAGATGTTGCTGTGAAGATATTTTTCAGCTGTGTTTAACATTTAAATCTTCCAGTAAAGCAGATTATCCTGCACAATGTGACTCGTCCTCATCCAGTCAGTTGAAAGCCTTAAGAGAAAAGACTGAAGTCCCCCAAGAATGAAGACATCCTGCCTCCAGAGTGACTCCGGACTCGAGACTATGACATTAACTCTTCCCGGATTCCCCAGCCTGCCCTGCAGATTTAAACATGCCAGCCCCACAACCACGTGAGCCAAGTTCCTTAAAACATATCAACCTTACACTCTCCCTCCTTCTCTCTCTCTCTCCCTCCTTCTCTCTCTCTCTCTTTCTCTCTCTCCACACACACACCCTATTGAATCTGTTTCTCTAACACAGGACCGTCATCCTGCTGGGTGTGCAGTAAGTCTCTCCCTGTCTTCCGCCACCAATAAGGTTTCTGTGTGTCCCGTCTTGCAACACTGTTGTCTGTCTTCGTAATCTCAGCCTGAAAGCTTTACTTGATCTCCAAAATACTCAACCAAAGGCAGATCTACTATGAAGTGGAAGCCTCACGGCTTCTTACCCGGGCTTTTCCCAGGTCTTTCACCTAATTGTATATTCTTTTCTTTAAAAAGGGCTTCCCAGTTTGATAAACTTCACCTCCACAAGCCTTGGCTCCATCCCTGGGTTTCGTGGATGGGTGAGTCTGCCAGAACCCCCTGCCCAAGGCCTGAGCATTGCTGGGACTAGGCGGCACTGCAGGTGTGTGAAATCTCAGCTCAGAAGAACGCAAGTTAACCTTTACTACACCAAATCCTGCAAGTAACTCTATAATAAGGTCTCCCCAGAGAGGAGCTGTTAATGTTTAATAACTGGCTCCCCAGGGGTGGGAAACGTATGCACACACACACGTTCATAAATACACTATAAATTTTACTGATATAAATGATGTATGGCACACAATTTACAAAGAGATAAACTGTAACACCCATTATCGTAAACTGCATAATACCCAACCGATTCTCACAGAACGCTTTTGCTGATTTGGGCTGAACTCTTGTATTGGAAGCCAGCTCGTATTATAATAGTGAGTAGAGCTCTGACATGAATGTTGGTTGCTATGTTTGTTTAAATTAATGAGCAAGATGAAAATGGAGGCAAGTGCCCTCTTAGTGCCATCCATTGAGTGGGTGCCTGCCAGGCACCAGGCATGGTGTCCGGCATTACTAAGACATGAGCCTGCCTTCACATCTTATGGAACTAAGATGACTTAAAACTGCAACTATCCTGCTAATAATCCAAGACTGCAATTAAATACTGCAATTTCAGGCAGGATATTTTAAATGCTGAGCCAAATTCATGCCTACAATTTACATAATCATAACTGACTATTATGACGAGTGTAGATTTCACATGTGGACTGGACTTTATTCACGTAAACAAGATTGAAGTGTTTTTTCCTAAAACATCAGAACAAAGATTACTTGAGTGTTTTAGAGTCTGAAAAACCTCTTTGATCTCCAAAACTGAAAAAACTATTATTTTTAAATCCTTGAAAGTTTAAAATGTCCTGGGATAACTGAAATATATATTCTGGTTTTGTTATAGAGACATCTCAAGCCAGAAAGAATCCACAGTAGGGGGAAAAAAAGACATATGTTTTAAAACAGAACACTGTTTAATGTGCTACAGTCAAGACAGTAGTTTACAATTTTAAATAAGGCTAATTCTAAATGAAAGTAGGTCAAGTTCAGAGGTTAACTTGGATTAACTTGGATCTGTGTGACATGATTTGGTAGTTCTTAGAATAACAGATTAAGACATCAAATAGCAGAAATTGCAGAGACGGCTGATTATACAAAACGCCCAGGGCTCAGAACCCAGAACAGGGCTCTTCTCCCAGTGTCTGGGAACCAGTGGCCTGGCCATGCATCTCACTGGTTCCTTAACTCCACCCCAAGCCACTTTGCACCCCTGCTCTCTCTCTGCCTTTCAGTCGGTGATTCTTAGCATTTCCAGCGAGTCCTTCATAAGGTTTGCATCTCACTGGTTGCTCTGCTCATTAAATTAATTTCATAACCCTCAACAGTCACCACAAAGATTTAAAGAACCAAACCAAACAAAAACAAAACCACAAGCCAGTTGTGGCTGAGAAGACAGGGGTCATGATGGCTGGATGGCTTGCCTCCGAGAGGCCAGCTAAAAGGAGTTGGCTGGCCCCAGAGGGTACCGCGGGCTGCTTCACTTTGTGCTTCTCTGCAGAAAGGAAATGAGAACTGACATGCCCTACCCTCAGAAGAAGTTGTCTGCACCTGCTTCCTGCACATTGCCCAGAGGCCCTGCTCCAAGGTAAATGCCAACAAGGAAAATGTGCGTGTGCGTGTGTGCATGTGCGGACAGCATGGTGGTAAGTTACTATATTGCCAGAAAACATTTCTCCACTAATATTCATGTGATTCCTGTCCAGTTCACGTCTGTTTATAGTTAAAAAGCTAAGGTTAATTATTACTAAAGAGAAATCCCAAACACAAACAACAAATATTTCCTTTCCTGTGGCAGAACCTCTTAATATGTTTGTTGGCTAGTTCTGTTTGTAGTTTTGTTTTTTTTTTAAGCACAATCTAAATGTCAGAAAAATACCTTCACCAGATGTGGTGACTAATCCACTTAAAAAAGAAACTAAAGACCATAAGAAAACGCTGAAGAATCCCAGCTGCTCATGATACTTCAATGTCCTCTCAACCTGTCTCCCAAACTGACAAATCATTTCCACTAACTTTATTCTTTCAAACATGCAATACAAATCATAAATATCTGTTACCTCTGTATTGTATAAACTGGGAAAACTCTGAAAGAATTACTTTATGATCATATTCAAAACAGTCATATATTACAAAGCATTTGTAAGTGCCAACTCACTTTTATTGGATATTTCAAAATGTTCTACAATGAGTCTAGCACTAGCAAAAATAAGTGGTATGAAAAGCATTGATTAAAAACTGCTTTACTCAGGGTGGAAGAAGTAAGCAGAAAGTACCAAAGATCCAAGAAAATTATTAGTGGTGAGTTTAGTCAGCATTTTCTACAAGTACCACCCTTCCTTTATGCAAACCTCCTGGAAGGCTTCCTGTGACGTCACCTGTAATGAAGTGGTAATGGCGTCCAGTTGTTCCCTGTATCTTAAGCACACAAAGAAATAACTTATTTGTATCTATACCTCATAAGACAGACAATTAAAGCTTATACTATCAATAGAATGAAATGTTCCATTCTAGAAGATAAATCCACGTAAGTTACGTTTAAATTGTTATTCCTCAATTGCTGATTACTGCCAAGGGAAGTTATAATAACACTGTGGTGTGCACAAGGATAAAAAGTACACTTTATTTGATAAGGTTATGAGAACAATATTTACGATATTTTTTAAACTTGGAATATAGAAGAAAAGTTATTTCTTCTGTCTACTTAAATATGACTGCAAAGACTAATATTTTGCTAATAGTTCTATTGGTAACATGCCTGTGAACAGATCTACCATTTTCATCTTTAGTAACAGCTAACACTGAATCCATATTGGATTAGTTAACTTTCTGAGTGCTTACTATGTACACCAAGCACTATGCTAACTGCTTGACATGTATTTTCTCCTGTACTCTTCAGAACAATCCTATGGAGTAGGAAACATTATCTTTGATTTCTAGATAAGGAAAGAGTGGCAGAGAAAGATTAAGCCACCTGCCTGAGGTCATACAGGATCAGGAATGATGGCGTCCAGTGCGTCTGACTTAAGGGTCTGGGATCTCATCAACCAAACTGTTTAACACTTGTTTAGTTGGTTTATTCTCTGGTAAATGTCATACAACTATGCTATGGATTTATGGTCATCTTTTCCAAACTTACTTAAAATGCTGTAATATGGACCGCTCCTGGATTTAGTAGTAGACTGAGCTCTTCAAGAGGGACCACATTCACTAGGCCACAATCTAGTTCCCTCCACTTCTGAGCAACTAGCCACTTTAAGTCTTAGATTCAAGCCCAGATTCCAACCACACGTGACCCAGACTGACTTAAACTCCAACAGCACGACTTCCTGTCAGGTGACAGAACACAGCTGCAACTCCTCAGGGTAGTGTTACGAGTTGAACCGTGTCTCGGCCAGAATTAATACGCTGAAGTCCTAACCCCCAGGATTTCAGAATGTGACTGCACCGGAGACAAGGGTCCTTAAAGAGGCAATTATAGTAAAATAAGGTCATGTGAGTGGACCCTCATCTAATATGACTGGTGTCCTTCTAAGAAGAGGAGACTAGAGGATTCGGACACAGACAACACACAGAAAGGAGACCGTGTGAGGACACAGTGAGATGATGGTCACTTGTCAGCCAAGGAGAGAGACTCAGAAGAAAGCAAACCTGCCCACACCTTGATCTTGCACTTCCAGCCTCCAGAACTGTGAGAAAATTAATCTCTGTTGCTTCAACCACCCAGGCTGTGGTATTTTGTTATGGCAGCCCCCAGCCAACTCACACAGTCAGTAGTTAAATCCATGCTCAGTCCTTGCAGGATTATCCTGTTCCTGAGTCATATGCTTTTTTTTTGTGGCTTAAATGCTAAGATTTATTTTTTAAATTGTTTAATTGCAGTATAGTCGATTTACAATGTTGTGTTAGTTTCCAGTATACAGCCTAGTGATTCAGTTACATACATATATATAAAATTCCTTTTTGTATTCCTTTTCAATACAGGTTATTATAAGATATTGAATATAGGTCCCTGGATTATACAGTGTGACTTTGTTGTCCATCTGTTTTATATATATTATTAAGTATAAGTTATATGCTTTGACCAATAACAATAGGAAAATGAATTGATTACCATTAGAGCAAAGTAGCAGATAGTTTTTAAAAACAAACCCCGAAGATGGAGAGTGGAGAGGGACCCAATAAACTAGGTGACTGTAGATAAAGAGATTCAGAACTCCTGAGGAGATAACAGGGAAGAAATCAAAGAATGGTGAAAGCATGAAGGAACTTTGTAAAATAAATGGGTTTAGGTAACAGTCCGGGTCAAACATATCCTCCAGGTCCCAGGCAGCAGAATCAATTCTAAACTCCCCAGCATTACAGCAAAGTTCCTCAAAAACCCAGTGCAGCCTCAAGCTGCACCCTCCCCTATATAAGCACTGGCCCCAGGCCAACCTCCACCCACAGTGGACTACTCACCAATTTACACTTTGCACTTTCTTTACTCTGAGGTTTTGTTTATAATGTTTCATGCGTTCTTTCATTCATTCAACAAATATTTGCAGCAAGTGCTGAGTAGTCAAAAGTTTATAAAAATGGACAGATTATAAAGCGGATGGTCTAGGTCCATCAGCTTCTAGTTCCAGTCCCCACTGTGGCTCTGCTAGTGAAACCCACCTGTCTTTCACACCCCAGTCACTCCCCACAGATCTTCCTAACCCCCAATCACAATGAGCAGTTCTCTCATCAGTGCCCCCAAAGAATTGTTATTTCATGTTGGCATTCATATCAGAGTGAGATGTTATGTACACTTACTGATATACATATGTACTGTGTATGATCTGTGGATGTATTTATAGTTACAGATACAGATGCAGATACAGATACATCAATACAGATCCTCCTCTAGATTAAAACTTCCATTAGAGCACAATTCATACCTTAGTTACCTTTGAATTCCACCATATAACACCTAACAGTGTTTTGCACATTCTTGGCATTCAATAAATATTTGCTGAATGTCATTAAAAATATTAACAATAATCCATAATATGCTAAGGTGCGGAACTAAACAAAAATATGAAACCCGCCATATCTAAGGCCCCAGGTTTCTACTTTACAATGTTTCCTCTGCAAAACACTGTTCCCCATTCCCTCTGCAAATGTCCACGCTTTTCAGCTGAATTGCCACAAGCCCATTTCAGGATGCCCAGACTCTGCCCCAGGAATTCACCTCTAGCAGACCATCTGAAGAGTGTGGTGTGTAGGTGACATTAACGAAATGACCAGAGGCAGCCAGGTGGTCTCCGTGGTACATCCAGGGATAATGGTTGGACCTGTACCTGTTTACTGAAACTTATGATTGGTTTAGAAATTGATGCTGATCACTGTCCTAAACCCATCTAGCTTCCCAGATGGCACACTGGCTTTCTTGCTTGTGTTTTTCTACCTGTAGGGAAGCAGATGAACAGACTGATCCTTCTAAAGAAGCAGAATTTGTCAAGCACATGCAGGGACACTGACAATAACCAGTGCTTCTCTCACACAGGCTGACAGATGTCTCTCTCTTCATCAGACTTGGAGACAAAGACTTCCAGCTGATTTTGCCCACACAGGAACCAACCACCATGGTTCAAACCTCAACGAAAACCTTAACTGCTCCCTTTAGGAGTTGGATGGCTGTGGTTTAAACTTGACCTTTCCACTGTGACTAACAACAGTGCTAAGTCACAAATGGGAAAGGTTACATCATATCCCCCTTGTAACCTCCAACTACCTATACTCCAGGTATCAACTGATTTCCCTAAAAGATCAAATGCTATTTACACAGATTCAGTTATTTTTTTTATGTTTCTTTTCCTTTGTCTTAGTGTTTCATGGACTTTTAAAAATGTATTCCCACTTCCAAACAGGCGAAACCAATGACCAGCTTGCCTCCAACACACATCCCACCAGGGGTCCCCCACAGCATCACCTCCTCCATGAAATCTTCCTGCCCTCCAGATTGGATACCTACTCCACAGACTTCCACAGCAGGCTCCCACGTCTACTCATAGTACTTATCACAGTCAGACCATCGTAATTCCCTGTCGATTGGTCTGTTTGCACAATAAGTTCTTGAGGGCACAGACTGAGTCTTATTTTCAAGGTAATTCTACCATCAAACAATGTCTAACAGAGAGAGTGCTCAATTGAAAATTTTTGAATGAATGCAGAAATGAGTCTCTGCAATAGCACAAGCAAACACCAATTTGGAAGTAAAATAGCGTGGACAAAAAAATGTCACCTGCCATTCCAGTACACAAAGGATGTTGCAACCACCACACCAACCACCCCTGATGCTGCACCTGAGGAGAACTTAGGATGGAGAAAAACAGGATACTGGCCCTAGAGATTTCAGATGCATATCAAAGGAATAATTTCAGTAAGCCTAGACGCTTGCATCTTCCTATACATAGAAGAGTTCTAAATTCATTAACTTGAGAGGTCTGTTTTTTCTTTAATTAGCAGTAATCTTTTGATGTTCCAACTACCTGAGCTTGTTGTTGATTTGTTGTTTTTTCCCCAAAAAAACTCCTATATATCCTGGCTCCTCCCTTACCTCTTAGGACTAGTCCCTCAAGAGCTATGTGAAAGGCTATGATCCCACTCTTATGTCCTTAGTAACTCTGCTGAATAAAACCTAATTCTCAGCTTTTAGGTTGTGCCCTTTTTTTTTTTTCAGTTAGCAATAGTAATATTTATCTAAGTTCTTACTTCAGGTCATCAACAACACATGGAGATCTAACCCCTCAGGTCCCTTATTATACACAGAAGCTAGAGCAATATACAGATCACATTATTTGAGTACTTATCACATCCTGAGAACTCTTCTAAGTCCTCTCTGTGTGTTATTTAAATGCTCACAAAAATTCATATAAGGTATGTAGGACTGCTATCCCATTTTATAGATAAGGAAAATAAGGCCCCAAGAAGTACAGTAACTTGTTCAAGGTCTGCATTACTGTAGACAGAAATTGCCAAAAGTTCTTATGATTCCATTTTAAATTATTTCCTAAGAACTCACTATGTGTTCTTACAGAGTTTAATAGCATTTTGACAGGTTTGTTGAGATATAATTTGCATACAGTAATTTACCCTTTTTATCTATATGGCTCAATGAGTTTGAACAGATGTATGCTGTCATGAAACCACAACCACAATAAAATATGTAACATTTTCATCATCTCAGAAATTTTCCATGGGCCCTTTTGCAATCATTCTCATCCCTACAGCCCAGCCCATGGCAATCACTGATCTTTTTTCTGTCATTGTAGTTTTGTCTTTTCTAGATACCATTTAAATGGAACCATACACTACATAGTCTTTTGTGTCTGGCTTCTCTCCTTCTGCATAAGGCTTCTGAGGTTTATCCATGTTATTGCAAGTATCAGTAATTTGCTCCTTTTTCTTGCTCAGTATTATTTCATAGTATGAATGTAGGACAATCTGCTTATCATTCACAAGTAGATGGAGATTTGGGGTGATTCCAGTTTGGGGATATCTGAAATAAAGCTTTATGTATATTCACGTACAGGTCTTTGTCTGGACATAGGTTGAATGTCTTTTGGGTACAGAGCTGTGAGTGGGGCTGCTTGGTTGTATGGTAAGCTTATGTGCATCTTTTTAAGAAATTGCCAAACTGTTTTCCAAAGAGGCTGGACCACCCTGCATCCTCATCAGAAATGTGTGAGAGTTCCACTTGCTTTATATTCTTAACAGCACTTGGTTTTGACAGGTTTTCTAATTCTAGTCATTCAAATGTGTCTCTGACTTTAATCTGCATTTCTCTAATGACTAATAATGTTGACCATCTTTTCATATGCATAATTGCAATCCATGTATCTTCTCTGGCGATATATGTCCATTTTCCTTTTGAAATTATTTTCTTTTTATTAGTGAGTTGTTAAGAGTTCTTTATATGTTCTTGCAAATTCTTTATCCTTGTCTCTAGCTTGACCTTTTATTTCCTTAATAATATATTTTAAATGTAGTCCTTAACAATATAATTTTTAATAAACTTTATTTTTAGAACAGTTTCAGCTTTACAGAAAAAATTGAGAAGATGGTACAGAGAATTCTCATACAACTCCATACTCATTTTCCCTGTTTTTAACATCTGACATTACTGTGGTATATTTTTATAATTAATAGCCATCTTTTAAGCTTCTATCTGATATTTGCAACATCTTGGTCAATCCTGGGTCTGGTTCTATTGACTGCTTTTTCTCTTGGTAGGTCACTTTTCTTTGCCTTTTTCCTTTTGCATATCTTATGGTTTTTGATTAAATGCAAAATATTGTCTGTAAAAGAGCAGCAGACTGAGGTAAATGAATTTACTTCTGGAATGGACATGACAACTTCTGTTGTCAGGCTATTATTCTGAGTGGCTGAGTGACTCTAAGAGTATTGAGGTGGGTGTGTGCTTCGCTGATGCTATAGTAACTTTGGTGCAGCAAAGACTATGAACTCCTCCAGCACTGGATTCAAGCCACCTTGTGATTAGTGTGAAATTGGGGGTGACAGAGGTTTTTCTTAGTGTTCCGGTTTCACACTGACACATGGTGGGCTCAAAAGGAGTTTTCCTTACTCTCCTGCAGCAGCCTCTGTCTTCGACAGACCTTGTGCACCAGAGTTTCAGAGGTGAGGCTTTTTCTGCATTCCTTCCTCTTCTACCCATGAATGACAGCCAGTCTCTATCTTGTATTGTTGGTGGATCATGGGTCTAAGCCTGCTCCCCCAGGTGTGGCAGACCACTGTTCAGTATCACTTCAGATCCTGGGCACAAGTGGATTTCCCAACCCTCTCTTGGTGCAGATAGGATTTATTGAGCATCAGGGTAAGGCTGGGAGGGTGTATTTTGTATCCCCGTCCCAGTAGACTGCTAATCTTTGCCCACATCCATGTGTCTGAGCACGTTTCTTGTCCACCCCTTGTTTGTGTCCTATGACAGAAGTTCTGGGACAGTGTTGGATTTGGGCCCTGTCTCCCAGGGGTAGAGTTGATCATCTGCCTGCACCACTGATGGGCTTTCTCTGGTGTCCTGCCCACTCTTAACTTTTCTCATGAGCATCTAGTGGAAGGAAGGCCTAGGATAGAGTGGCAAATAGATACAGATTTTCTTTGTGTCTAAGGTTCCTGGGAATTTAAAATTACCAAGCTCACCCATACAAGCTTTTAAAAATTCACAACAATTTTACCTGTTGTCTTCTTCTCTAGGACGTATCCACTCCCTACCCCACAACTCTTCCCCATTTTCCCCACCTACAAAACAGGGATGGCAAAAATCACATCTCCCTCAGAGGTGTGTTATGAGGATTGAATGAAATAATGCAGTAAAGCACTCTGAACAAATAATATAGCCTGTTAGCCCGATTATTACTCTACACAAAGCTGTTTCCTTCTGTTATATCTTAAGGGGCCACCAGCAATAGAAAGCTTCTCCTAACTTGCACAAGTCTGACTGAAAAAGCAAATTGAGATGGGCGTGGAAAATAACATTTCAGCTTTCAAAACTCTGGAGACAGAAAGGGAGGCAGATCAAGGAAGAAGGAAGTCCCCTCCAGATGTGAAGAGCAATAGTCAAACACATCCATAAGTAATTCAGATGTGGCTGACTTAAGTGTAAGTCTAAATTTCACGATTAAGGAAATCAGAGCACAATGAAAGGTGTTCAGATGACAGGTTGGGTTCACTCTTCTTGGGAGCTCTTGCTTTGTCAATTTGCCTGCATGCAAAAGTACAGCATCACGCTCCCCCTCACCTTACAAACCACTTTTAATACAATTTAGCACGTGCATCCCAGAACAGCAACACTGGGGGTGAGAGCGAAGATCATATTTCCTGCCAGACAGCTGGCCTAACGTGGCTCAGCCGTGCAAGCATGTTACTGTCCCAGTGTTTTAATGAATGATCAGAAGATTCAATTCACCACCATTTTCAAGGACAGAGATAAATACACTGGCCCAAATTGCTGTGCAGTGGCAGTAAAAACTCTGATTTAAAATGACAGAGTGATAAAACTCAAAGTTATTGTCACCAAGCCAAACTCCATCTGACTCTCCATCACCTCTCGGTAAGGAAGTAGGTCTCAAAAGAGTAAAGTACTTTGCATACCCTCCGGCACAACTCTAATCTATAATGGATACAATATGCAGATCCTGAATTTTTCTGTGTGAGCTGAAGCAAGCGGAAGATATAAGGGGTTCATGGGATCCCACATAGCAACTAATTCCATCCTTTTTCCTTTCTTTTTTAAAGGTCAAAGTTTTATTAAGCATCTCAGACACAGTTCTAAAATTCCTATTTTCTATTTTAACAAGATACATGATTTCTAAAAAAGCAAAATTGATTTACACAGAAGATGACTGTTTTCCAGTTACTCAATAGAATATCAAATGTCTTTTTCACTATATTCTCTTAATTAGAACTAATTTCTAAACTTTAAATCTTATTAAAATATACCCCTAGCACTTACATATTATCATGTTTTACTTAAGCTAGATGAATCCACGTTAAAAAATCCAGTACAATGCTAACTAACCTCTCAGCCGTACCCAAGTACCTGCTGACTGACCACCAGGCAGGTAGTTCCACACAAGAGGAAGGAAGGAAGCAATGTAAAGGGCAGCTGATGGTAGTTATTGCCAAACTGTCATTCAGCCATGAGCATTTTTTCAAATGTGTCTATCTTAAGGCGACCTTTGGCTTTCTACAGTGGAAAGAGCATTGAAAATGACTTTAAGTCATTTGAGCTTAGTTTTTGCCTCATAATGTACTCACTAGGTTATCATAATTAAGCAATATGCAATATAGCTTCACTGAGCCTCAATTTTTATCTATAAAATGCCAACAATTTATAATTCACACCCTATATAACTCTTAAGACCATCATCATAATGAAAATAAATTCATGAATAACAGAAGTATTTTATATTTTATATACTATCATGTAAATGCAGGATAGATTACAATCCATAGGAAATATTTTTAATCTGATTTTCTTTCTTTAGATGCCTTATTAATGACAGTAACTAAAGCACTGACTGTGGATGCATTTAACAACTCACCAAATTACCATTTTATTCTTTCACATTTAGGTAGAGATACGTTTCACCTAAACCAGATCCTGGAGTTAGCAAGTCCTGAGAATTGCTCAGCAGGTTTTTTTTATGCAAAATATTTCTTCTTCCTAAAGATTATCTACAGTTTTATTACTTTCTGGCCATGAAAATATTGCTGCTACTTAATGCAGTACCACTCTTGTCAATCAAGAGCTTCCCAAAGGAGCGCTTCATAATACAGCAGCGGTCCATTCTGTGTTGACACATGGTTACTTTAAAGTGCCTGTGTCATTACCGCGTGATTGATGGTCAGCTTGGGAAGGGCTGGGTGCATCCATTTCTACAAACTAAGCTGAACTCAGCACCTAAGGTAGCTTTTTTTCTCCACAAACATACCATTCCTGTACCCCATGTTTAATCCTTGCTTCAGTGACCTTTTCAAAAAGTCATTCTATCTGACCTGTCAACAAATGCTTAAACATAAATCAAGGATTTGTTATAATAATATTTCTTACAGAGTTTTCCATCTTTATCTTTGTTACAATTGGGCTGTTGTTTCTATGCAAAGCCAAACATTCAAATTAAAATGAATGCCACTTCAATTTTTTGAACAAGGGTTTTTAATTTAACATGGCATCTGGCAAGCAGCCCCCATCTGTATTTTCCACAAAAAGGCCTGGGGTGGGGTAGGGGCAGGAAGGGAGTAGACTAGTTGATTGGGGTCTACAAGGTGGGGTGGGGGAGTGGGAGAGTGGGAGGATGAAGGAGGAGAATATAATTTCAGAATCTGGGAGTAATTTCCTGAACTGCACTGAGGGAGGGAAAAAGCCCATTTTGGCTCTCAAAACAGAAAAATCAATAAAGATTCAAGTTAACCCCCTCACCCCTTCAGAGTCTCTGCTCTCTGGTTCAAAAGCAAAATGTCTGAACAATCCAGAAAACTAAATTGTTACCCACAACTATGTAGCTATTGCCTTTTGAGCAACAAGAGTGAGGAGCCAGTCCCCACACCCTACGGCTGTCACTGCCTCTCTGGCTTGTCTACACAGAGACTGCAGCTTCCAAAAAGCTTTTGGCAGGAAGTCATCTGTAATGATATCATGAAAATAACTGTCGTAGTGGTTACCAAACTGAAGGTAAATGTCAAACATCGTTCATGAAAGGAAAGATACGTAATGTAAAAGAATGTCACAATAATCTAGGAGTAAGATCACAAAATTCCTCCTCTCACACTCAAGCTGCTTCAAAAGATATCATTTAAGGATAGTTTCATATTAGGATATCTGTTAATGGAATACATCACAACATTAGGCCCAGGAAGAAAAAGATTCTCCATTATTTTGGGGGAGCGGTGGTTGACCTTTTTCACTTTTGCCTTTTTTTCTTTTTTATTGAAATATAGTCAGTTTACAATGTTGTGTTACAATTTCTGATGTACAGCATAATGTTTCAGTCATACCTATACATACATATATTCCTTTTCATATTCTTTTTCATTATAGGCTACTACAAGATATTGAATATAGTTCCCAATACAGTATAAACTTGTTTATCTATCAATTATTTTTAAGTTGCTAAAAAGATATTTAATAGAATCAAATATCCATTCCCAATAAAAATGCCTTAAAAATTAGGAAAACAAAGATGGTTTTCAACATCATGAAGAATATATTTGTACACCATAAATTAATACAACATTGTAAACTGACTATACTTCAGTAAAAAGAATAATTACTGTATCTCAAAAAAAAAATAGCTTAAGCTGACAGCCAATGACAGAATAACAAAATACCTGTAGCATGTAGAGTAAGACAAGAACACCTAATTTTCATTTTTCTTTAACATAGTCATATAAATTCTAGCCAATGCAATAAGACAAGAACACAGAAATAAAAGCTATAATTCTGATAAAGTAGGTGATAAAATTATTGTCTGTGTGTGACTACATATAACATTAGAACTTTACCTTATATCATGTCCAAAATAAATTTCAGAAGAATTAGAGTTAAATGTAACTGTGAAACCAAATAAAGTAACTGGAGATACAGATAAATAGTAACTGATTTTGAACTACAGGAGAATTTATTATAAGGATAAAAGTAATCACAAAAATAAAGTTTGGTTATATTTCTTCACTTAAAAAAAAAATGAAAACCCAAAGGGCAAGTGTTCCCAATTGTTATACCAGACAAATTGTCAATTATTGTTATTTAAAGAACTTCTTGAAATTATGAAAAGAATATTTAGCCTCAACAGAATTATAAGGACATGAACTAATAATTTAAACTAGGTCTTTATATTGAGAATAATTTCATAATCATAAGGTTTTATATATACTACAAATATTAGCCAAATGTTTTGAGGAATTACTATCTGTCAGTTATTCTTTGAGGCTCTTTTCATACACTGCCTTTCTGATTCAACAGCCTTAAGAAGTAGGTAATATTATACCCATTTTATAGATGAGGCAACTCAGGTTTAGAAAGGTTAAATAATTTGTACAAGCAAATGGTAAAAGAGAATTTAAATTCAATTCTATCTCAGTCTGTACCCTCTATATTCCTCCAGTCTGGAAGAAATAACTAAAATTACTGATAAGGTGGAATACATAAGAGTTTTAAAATTTTGGACATCCAAAACAAACAAACAAACCAAACCCCATTAAATTCTAAGCTAAACTTCACCGAGAAAAATCTCTGCAAACTCTAGGCAACAATGATTATTTTCCTTATTATATAAAGAGCTCCTCCATAGCAATTCGAAGCGGTCTAAGACCAACAGAAAAAAATAGGCAAGCACCATGAACAAGCAAAACATAATTATAAGTATGAAAGCCACAAAATGAGATTATGTAAATTGGCAGTCTAAGAAATCTAAGACATATCATTCAAAAAATGATGAAATGTTATTTTCCAAACACAACATTTTCAAATAACAAAGAAACTAAAATAATCAATAATTACATGGGTAAGGTTTCAACCCAATAAAAAAAAAAGATTCAATTAATTATGGTGCCAAACTAAGATGGAATAGGTCTTAGTATTAAAATCATTTTTCAAGTGATATCTGACAACAAAGGAATAGTCTTACCCTATTCTTATCCAATACTACATTTGTGCATGTGTACCAGGCAGAAATTCTAATTCATAGATGATTTTTAAAGAAATACACTGTACTGTTAGAAACTGTAATACAGGAGGGATGGTACAGCTTAGCAGTGGAGTGCATGCTTAGCATGCATGAGGTCCTGGGTTCAATCCCCAGCACCTCTGTTAAAAAAATAAATAATCCTAATTACATTTCCTCCAAAATATTTTTTAAAAAAGATATATATTTTAAAAAAAGACATTATAATACAGACCATTTTAAATTTCCTCCTGATCTCCTTCAGTGTACTCCAGATTTTCTCAATTTAGTATATTTACTTTTCAATCAGAAATGTTTTCAAAATTGTATTAGGAACACAGTGATTTATTCACTATCAAAAAGAACACTTAAAATTTGTAAAGTTCTTTTTGAATTTACAAAGCAACTTCATAAACATTATCCCATTTAATTCACACTACCACCTTCTAAGATAAATCCTGTCCCCATTTTGCAGAAGAAATAATTTTTCTTAAACTAAACTGATCCCATTTCCTTATGTCTTCCCAAAGACAGAGCAGAGGGAACAGTTCACCCCAGTTGCAGGCAAGGAAGGGGCCCTTAAAACAAAATTAAATTTTAAATTATGAACATACCCTACAGATAACTCTAAACAATGTTAGTGATAAAACAGTTCTCCCTGAAAAAAAAATTTTGTTGGCCTAACCTATAGCTGTCACAGTTACAAGTTGTAATCATGTATATATATTCACTTCAAATTAGCATCTTTTATTACCTGTCCTTTTTTTTTATAGGCATTGTGTTCTCCACGGAGGTTAATTCAGAGAACTTCTGTGTTACACAGTTGGTACCACCCCCACAAACTTCGTTAGAAGAGTTCTTTTCTAAAATAAGCTTGTAAACGTTGTCATGTCCCTTCCATGGTATTACATATTCCTAAGTTAAACAATAGATTTGAAATGAACAATAATAGCACCATGATTTGTAAAAAACAGCAACAAAGAAAACTTGTATTAGTTCAATTCTATTATTCTTATGTGACCACTGAGAGCTTTTGTGTTGAAAATTTAAACAGTGAAACAGTACAAACTGCAAGGTATAATACGTTAGTTTGGTTAAATACACATTCTGTTTCATAGATGAAATGTTTTTACTAAATTTGAATACTTTAAAATTGAAACATAGTCTTTATTTTAATTATTAACTGTTTTAAAACTGAAGAAATCAAGAAAATTACTGCATATTATTCCATGACTAATACTTAAAATAATTTTGTCAAATTGAGGTGGAATATTTTAAACTGTAGGTGTCAAACACAGTAGATACACCTCTAGTCTTACTATAAAGTTATGGTATGTTCTAGGGAAAATATCTTAAGATCTGTTCATTATAATTTTGGCAAAGAATACATACCAATTGTTTTCCTTACCTTTTGGACATGTTCCAAATGCAGTAGGTCTTATTTTGTTTGTATTTGTAACTTTATGGAAACATAACAGCAAGGTTTTTAGAGCTCATCAGACCATTTCTTTCAATTAGAATCAGTAATGAAACCTCTTTAAACTATTAGATGTCACTTAGTCTCTCTGTAAGACAGATTGTATGCTTAACGCCTTTTGACATGATGCACAGCTATTTGCCCTTAATAGTTTTTATATTGACTGAAAATGAGGATTCCCTTCCTACTCCTCCCAGGCCTTCTCAAGTCTGAATCAGTCGTTTATCTGAAATAGCATTTTTTCATAAAACTTAGAAAACAACTGTTAAAAACCTTTCAGCTCAAGTGCTAGCAGGAGCAATAATAAGCCTTAGCTTCAATCAAGACTTGATGCTATTTCTAGCTCTTAAGAGGCTGTGACGTTGAAAAGGTACAACTATCATGGTCCTGGGTGGACCCCCCCCACCTTCGCCGTGGGCAACATCCTTCCAAATACCTTAGGATATGCTTTGTTTATGTCAAGGACCAGCCCTGGTTGAGTCCATGTCATTGGACTCACCTTACTTCAAAAAAACTCATTTCAGAACATATTTCTGGTGAATTGAAATGTAATCACATAATCTGAAAAAAACTGCGTTTTTATCAAAATTTCTGTCTTATTTTTCATGGGATGCCTCAGACAACTACCTAAGACCAGACAAAGTTCGTGAGGCCATCCTTAGTACTGCTAACCCTGCCTTGAGCATCTTTTTCTCACTGAGGGTGAGGAAGGAAGGAAGAGGGCCACTGAGACCTCTTTAAGGCTGGAGATGGCAGGGCGGAGAAGAGAGCTTTCTACGAACAGCAGGTTGAGCAAAGGAACAGCTTTTGACCCACATCAGATTAACCCATCGACTGCTATAGTTTCTTATTATTGTGCACAGTTTACCTAATTCTTTTCCTTTTTGGCCACAGGCACCTTTACACCAGTTATCTATTCAGTAGAGTCTATGACTTGTGGCCTTGCTCTTTGCAAACACATAGGAAACTGACTTTTATGTTTTAAAAAGCCTTGTTGAGGAATTTCCATATTTACAACATGGCTACTCTGTAAGAACATATTTTTCACGGGTTCAAAGGTAGGAAAAGGCTTGTAAGTGTCATAAAATCTAAAGTGAGCTCACAAGTCACCCCAAGGGAAAACATAATACTCATTTGGTTGTCAGATTCTATTTTCCATTTCACATTTTACTGAATGTCATTACTCTTCTCTGATTTGATTCCAAATTACTTTAGGTATTTACCCCAAACCAGATCCACCTTAGAAGGAGGACAGCTTGCCACCACTTAAAATACTCTAAAGAAAGTTCTGCAGACCCGAGTTTCAGAACTGTTTTGAGTAATGGCCACGCTGTAATCTACCAAGTGACCATTTAGAACACTACGACTTAACTTTGAGTAATTTTTGAAATGTTTATATTTTTAAAAAATATTTTCATTATTGTATCCTCAGGACCACAGAAATGAATGAGTATCATTTGTACTAAAAATTTACTGCTGATTAATTACCAAACACCCCAACCATCAGGAATAAAACTGGGCCAACAGGCTGTTCTGCACCCAGCCGACACATGACCACCATGACGGAGGCAGAAATGTCCAAGCAAGGCGAGGTATGGGGTAACAGAAGCTAACATGGGTGACTACTTACCAGGAGCCAGGCTATTCATCTGGCAATTTTTTTTTTCTCAGTGCCTGCTAATATCCAGCAGAAGCAGTTTGCTTTCAGCTGGGAAAGCCAGCAATACACTTTCACTGTCAGACCGCAAAGGGGTATATCAATTCTCCAGCCTGATGTCATAATTTAGCTCACAGAGATTCTGTCTGCCTTTCTGTTCCACAAGATATCACGCTGGTCCATTACACTGATGGCATCATGCTGCTTGGACCTAGCGAGCAAGAAGTAGCAACTACTGTAGACTTATCAGTAAGACTTTTGCACGCCAGGAAGTGAGGAAACCGACAAAAACTCAGGGACCTTCTACCTCAATGAAATCTTCAGGGGTCTAGCGGTGTGGGGCATACCAACATATTCTTTTCTAAAGTGAGGATATGCTGTTGCATTTGGCCTCTCTTACAACCAAAAAAGAGGCACAAAAAAAATGCCTAACTTGCCTCTCTGGAATTTGGAAGTAACCTATTCCTCACCTGAAACAAATACAAGTGCAAAATTCTCTAACTGTTGGTATTTGGAGAAATAATGATCAACTTTTATATGGAGCAACTATTCCATGTCAGGCACTGGGTTAGGCCCCCTACATATAGGTTCATTAAACTGTGAGCAGGAGCATGTCTGTCCAGTTCTCTGCTGTAATCCGAGGGCCTGACACGTGGCATGTGTTCAATGTCTGTTATGTAGATAAATGAACAGATGGTTGGATGGATGGATGGCCGGCTGGCTGGCTGAGGGTCCACATATATGAAAACTCCACAGGCAGTAAACCCTAAGGAACGCGATGGAAGTGGGAGCCCTGCCAGCACCCCAGCTCTTGTCTCCCTCTTTTTTCCACAGTGTTCTAATCAGGGACTAAAAACAAAACAAAACAAAATCCTAGAAAGACCTTCACTGGCCTAGGCTGAGGATACTTGGCAATATTGGTTTGACTCAGGAAAACTGAACTTTGCCAGCTTCCAGTCTGTCCCAAATAACTTCACAAAGGCAGAAGAATTCTTGGGAGAAGGAATATTTATTGTCATTTCAGCTTCTGCCAGGACCCAAGGCACAACTCCACAGGACACAAGCATTACCTTTACCGACCTCTCTCTTTCTTTTCTAAATACCTCTTCCATATCCTTCACCCTGGCCCCAGACACACAAGCCCTCATGCCACCTGTCTCCCCACATGCCTTCATAGCAGCCCATCTCTCCCAAACATCCATGAATAGCCTTATTTCTATGAGAATCCTGTTACTTAATTAAATTCACACTGAGGTGTGAATGAAGCTTAACACTCCTCCGGCATTATTAAATAAGGTTATACTAACTCAAACAGCTCTAATTGGTAGTGTGAGGCAAGAAGGTATTTTCCGGTGAAGAAATCTATACATTTGCTCCACTCACTTTCTCCCCCTAGAGCCTACCTTCCACTTTTCCAAGGCTGCTAGAAAACAGAATACATTTACAGTCCGGTCGCATCCACATCTGCCACAACCCCCTTCCACACGCATCACCAAGCTTACAGGACTCAATAAAACATCACACGTAGCTCATAACCTGCAGCACAAATATATGAATGGTGAGGGTACCTTCTATTTCTGTACAGTTACATACATCCTGTAAGTATTACTGTACACATTTACATTTCGGCATAGCTATAATACTAGATCATAATACCTAATACTTACATATTACCACAATGTTCCCTAGAACCTTCTATTCTCTCCATCTCTCCCCTCATTGATACCAAGTAAATGGACAGAGAAAGGAGGCTCTTCAATGTCACTCCCACAAAGTTCCCAGTCTCCTCACCCATCCTTCCTCTCCTCCGCTCTCTCACAGAGAAGGCTCTCCCTTCCCACTGGAGTGAGCCCACATTATCCTTCCAGTGCCCTGGGCACAATCCCCTCCCACCTCCTTGATCTCTTGGGTCGTCTTCCCTTTCCCATCTCTTCATCCTCTCCCTTTTTCTGGCTCCCTTCCACCAACACTCAGAAATGCTGCAGCTTCTCTTATCCTTAAAAAAAAAAATCCACCAAACTCTTCCCTTGATCCAAATTCTTCCTTCTTCCCTCAGCTATAGCTTTAGTTCTATCTTATTATTCCAATTTCATTAGAAAGTTGTTTGGTTGGTACATCCAGACAATGGAATATTACTCAGTGCTAAAAAGAAATGAGCTATCAAGCCATGAAAAGACACAGAGGAATTGTAAATGTATGTTACTAAAAACCCAATCTGAAACCAATCTGAAAAGGCCACGTAACTATAGGATTCCAACTGTGTGACATTCTGGAAAAGGCAAAACTATGGAGATAGTTAAAAAAAAAAAAGTTCATTGGATGCCAGGGGTTGAGGGGAGAGAAGAATGAACGGGCAGAGCACAGAGGATTTTTCGGACATTGAAAATAACTCTGCATGATATATTAATGATGGCTACAAGTCATTCATTACACATTTGTCCAAAGTCACAGAATGCACAGCAAGAGTGACCCCTGATATAAGCCATGAACATTAGGTGATTATATTGTATCCATGTAAGTTCACCAATTATAACAACGTACCACACTGGTAGGGGATGTTGATAACTGGAGACTATGCATGGGTAGGGGCAGGGCGTATACAGGAAATCTCCATACCTTCCTTTCAATTTTGCTATGAACCTAACATTGCTCTTTAAAAAAAAAGTCTTTAAAAAAAAAAGTTGTCTATGCTCCCTGTTTCCCCTCTCATTGGTCCCATCACCTGAACCTGATATTTCAGGGGCCCCCTGAGGGCATGGTTGCTCCTTCTGGATACACTTCAGTTCTTGTCCTACTTGACCGCTCTCTGACCTCCCGACCCGTCCCTCCTCCTTGAAGGATCTCCGTTTCCGCTGACTCACACTTCCTGCCTGTTCTTCGTCTTCTGACCATCTTCTAAGTCCTGGTGTTCCCAGGGTCCTGTCCTGGTCCCTTCTCCCCTACAACTCACTCATATTCAACGTGTTAATGACTCCCAAATCTGTATCTTTTGCCCCAGGATCTCTCTCTGCTCCACAATCGTACTTCCAATTGCCAACTAGGCAACTGTGTTAGACATTCCACCCGCGCACTCAGTGTGCTTACACCCGAAGGCAACGTTTTCTTTCCAAACTTGCTCCTCTCCTGAGTCCCGTACTCAGGAAATGGCACTGCACAGCACCCCAACCTCTCTCCCCTCTCACCCCTGGTATCCAAACAATCACCCAGTCTGGCAAGTCTACCTGTCTGCTACCTCCACACTCCTCCTTCACTGTCGCCATGCAGTCCAGGCCACCAGCAAATCTCTCCTGGCACTGCAACCGCATTCTAATCATTTATTTGATCTCTGGTCAGGATCCATCAACAGCTCCCCTCTCCAGAGACACCCCAACTCCTAAATATGACTTCAAGGCCATCCAGCACCAGCCCAGCCTGTCTCTCCATCTCTTGCCACTACTCCAAGCATTCTGTGCTCCAGCCAGACTGAATTCCTTTAAATTCCTGCTGCCCCCTTGCATGCTCTCCTGGCCTTTGCACATACTGTTCTCTCTGCCTAGAACATTCGTTCCCTTAGGACCCTCGTCTCTTTCAAGCTAAACCCACCATCCATCAGTTCTCAGACCAAAAGCCAGTTCTGGAAAGCCTGCCATGACCCCACCTCCCCACAAAGTAGGTTGGATGCACCTGTCCACGGCATCGTGTGCTTCCCATCAAAGCAATCATCACTTTATCATTGTTATTCACTCCATCTCCTGTCTTCCCTGCAGGATCCCAAGTTCCTTGAGGGCAGGTCTTCTGCACTCTGCCAATCACAGTAACCTGGAGCCTGGTCAAGTACTGAGATCATGTACACAAAGCTTTACCTAATTCTTACTTTGTGAACACATATCCCCTTCTCTTAAAGGTAAAATCACAGCAGTCAGAGAAGCTAAGGATGGAGCAGAAGAGGGACACAGCTAATGTGTTTTGATTTTAGGCAGAGCCCTCTTTCCAAGCTCCTGGTTTTCCAAAGCTACAGACTTCCTTTGGAAAACAAAGAGAAACTAAAACTTTACATTTTAACTCACCTGAAAGAGAAAAGTGGCAACTGTTGTTAAGATTTAATGAACACAGCACAGCAGCACAGTACCCGGGAAAATTAACTGTTATTGGGGCAAATCCCACAATCCTACAGTCCTTTCAGGTAATTCTTGGGAAAACGCCTCAAGAAGCTGCATCAGAAAACATCGTTAATTATGCAAAACCCGAAACTTAAGAGATGATGCACACAGAGGCAACAAATTCAGAAAGACCAACATTATCTGACACTACACATGTGTATGCTCAATTTGGGGTACATGAATTATATTTTAGTTTCTATTTCAGTGTGTGTTTGCTTACAACAAATATACAAGTGTACAGTAACTGAATTTCTTTTTAGGATTAAATTGGTCAGCTCCATTTTTTTGTCCTCAGAGCATCAATGGAGGAGGTACAAAAACACTTCAGGCCTCATTTTATTCTTTCATCAGTTCAAGAAAGTGAATTAAATATGTGTAGAAAGTGAATGAGGTATATCTTTATTATCACACATTATTGTTATGGGATTTATATAGAACTGGACAGAAATAATTATTTAAGTGGGAAGTAAACAGTATTACAATGCAAGTTGAAATTTCCTTCAATAAATTGCCCGTACGCAAATGCACAATATCATACCCTAATCCTGGCAGGAGTGCACAGTCAAAGCCTTGCCCAGACATTCATGTCATTAGAATCCTCTTCTGCTTATCCTTTTCAGCTTCAAAGTTTGATATCTAGACTTGTCTTTTTAAGAATCAGAACCAAAATGTGTTACTTCCTTAACCCCACTCTCACCTCCAGCCCACACTCTCTTCTCTCTTTCCCTCCTCACCCCACATACAGCTTTTCTTCTGAAAATAAGCAAGCCCTGGTGATACACCTTGTTCTCAGCATCCTTTCCAGCCAGGACTTGGCCTGTGCCCTCACCATGTGCCCAGGTGTTCACATGCTCTCAGCCTAAGCCCACCTCACTTCCTGGGATGTCAATCACAAAAGTCTGACTGCTCTTGAACTCCTTTGACCTGCTGTCCCCAAGAACAGAGAATTTATTTTACACTGATGGTCACGGTCACTAAAGACACACTAGACGTATCTCTAACTCCACCTGCTTGGGAAAACTGTTCTCCCGTCCTTTGCCCAGTCTGGGGCACGTATCAGTAACACAATCAGAGTGGGTTACCGGAACACGTGTTAAATTTGCAGCACACTGTCCTCTAGGCCTGTATAAAACACATTAATACTCTCAGGTTATCTGAATTGCCTGTCGTACAAGATAACATACGGATAATGTTAAATTCTCTATTCCCATCTACCTACCGTAAATATTATTATCTACTTTTTACAAAGTTTTCTCTTGAACTCCCTTAAATACAGACATGATGACCTTCATGTAAGACTATAAAGCAATGCAAGTGTCCAAAACAAGAACACGACGTTTGGATTAACCGCATCTCCCTGTCAGGGCGCTGTGCTTACCCCGCGCCAGCTGCAGCACCCGGGCCATCATAGTCCCCTGGGCTTCTCTATCTTTATGTCTTGATTTTCCAGCTGAGGTGCTCCTTTTCCTGGGTTCACCCGAGGATTATCTGTACTGTCTGCTTCTCCCTTTCAAATCGGGACCCTCTACCTAGATGGTGGCAGAAGCCTAAACTGAACAGACTCAGCTGGAGGCAGAACTCTTGAATGAAATATGATGTTCTGCAGTCAGTTATTAAACACCCAAATCCACAGCTCAGCCTTCCTCACAGAGCAGCTGCCATAACTTCCCGGCCCCTTCCCTGAAGCTCCCTCCCAGGGAATTCCTCACCGGCTATTGGAAATCTCACTTTCTGAGTTATGCCTCCCTCTTTCAAATGCGAACCCACTCAGACTTCTAGAAGTCACAGCTGTACCTACTTCATCTCATATGGATTAATAATCAACCAAATTGATGACCCAGCACAGAACTCACACCCTCAGTGGCCCCATTGCCTCCCTATGCTTAAGTTGAAGGAACTTATCCCAAGTGGACTGCCTTGTGTTTTGCTAACTTTTCCCCTAGACTGTTCCATGTCAGTGGTTCACTTTTCAGATTTGCACCAGTGCTGGGATTCGACTTTATGGAATTGAGAGCAACAGGGCATGTTTTCCTCTCTTTAAAGAAAAGAGTTCGCCTTGGGAGCTTCCCAGAAAGGTAAGGGAAAGAACAAGAAAAAGAAAGGTCGAAAAAACGTGAATTTTAACCGTTCTTCTGGTACCTTCAGACCCAAATACTAGGACGGAGGGGATCCTATGCTCCTGGAGAAGCACCGTGCGCGCAGGTCTGACGGCGACCTGGCAGAGACTCGGTCCTAGTTTAGAATTAACACCCCAGTGAGGGATCTTGTCTTACCAGCCGCTGGTGACATCAGGAAGGAAAGAAGGAATAAAACACAAACGGAGAAAGAACACAGAAGAGAATCCCAAATACCCAAAGCATCCTCGTCTCCTGGAACAGGCTGCCACGCCTGGGCTGGAGCGCCTGGGCCGCGCGTCCCCTCCCGCCGCGCGCCCCTCCTTACCTTGCGGGAGTACGGGGGCTTGCTCAGGTGGATGCCGTCGCGGACGAGCTTATCCCTGATCATGATCTTCAGCTTCAGTTTGGGGTAGCTCACCAGTTCCCTGCCGCGAGGGGCGGTCGTCTGGCTGCGGGGGTCCCCTCGGGTGCCCTGGGCCGGGCTGCCACACGGCTCCCCCCGGCGGCGGGTGGGGACCGCGAACGCCGGCGGCCCGGGCTGCGCGGGTGGCGGCTGCGGCTCGAGCGTGAAATAGAGGCCGGCGGCAGCAGCGTCCTGTTCCCGCAGCCGGCGCACGGCCTCCAGGATGCGGCGGCGGTGCGCGGGCGCCAGCACCCCGATGGCGTCCAGGTCCGGGTCCCCGATCTGTTTGCACACCTCCAGGTCATCGTAGCCGTTATCCACGAAGGACTCCGCGTACTGCGGGAGCTGCAGCGCCCTCAGCCACTCGTAGACTATGTTGGTGCACATGGTGGGACTGGAACCCCGCCGGCAAACACCTTCCCAGCGCCCGAGCGGCACGGGCGGCACCAGTTCTGAGAACTTTTAATCCTCTCCTCCAAGGAGAAAAAAGAAATCTCAGTAAAGTTTTCCTTTTAAAGAAAAGGACAGGGCCGGAGACCGAAAGCCATCTGAAGAAGCCTAAGGAGGGAGAAGCGGGAAAGCGGCAAAGTGAATTCCCCGAGCAGCCTGGAGCTCTCAAGCACTGGCGGCTGGGCGAGCCGCTCCGCGCCGCCCCTGGATTCTCCGCCGCCGCCGCCGCTGCCGCCACCGCCGCCGCGGGGAGGGGCGCGCGGCGGGCGCGCGAGGGGGCGGAGGAGGGCGGGGCCGGGGCACACCCCTCGGACCCGCGCTGGGTCAGCGGCGCGCTGCGCCGACCTGGACTTTCCGCAGCCGGGACCGTCCCGGAGCTGCGCGCTGCATCTCAGTTTCTGGCGGCCGCAGCGGGCGTCCAAACGCGCGCCCCACGCCGGGGAGGCGGTTCCTGCGCGCAGACCGGCGGCCGCCCAGGAGTGCCTCGTCTTCACGAGTGCGAGTCACTGTAGTCCTCCTAGCGGGGAGGGGGTGTCTTCTAAACTGCCGGGTTTCAGCAGCTGCCTTGTATTGCTTTTTATATTTCTTTTTAATCCTTTTCTCTAGCCTGTGTACATTTCTGCTCCCACTTCTTCCCGAGCACCTCTGACTCCAGTCTGTGCGCTCGCGGGCCGCCCAAGGACACTTCCCCAGGCTGGGCGAGGCTGTGAGGTCAAGTTTCCCTTCTTTCCAGAGCCGCGTTGCAGCCCCCTTCCTCGGAGCCCGCGCGCAAGCCAGAGCCCGGCGGTCCAGCTTCTCCCGTGAACTGCCGCTCAGCGCCGGGAGCGTCGGCGCTTTGGCTCCGCGGGTGGGCGCGACGTGGGGACCGCCCGCTTCCAGCCGGCGCTGCGTGAGGCCCCTCCTCGCTGCATCTGGGCGCGCTGGGCGGTGGGAGAGGCTGGTGCTTCTGCTTGGCTCTCCCTTCCTAGGCTCTGCAGTCTGCGAAAGTTTGGAATGGGTCGTACATCCCCCTCCGCTGTCGCATTCCGTGTGGTCCCCCACCGGACTTTCTGCCGGGTCCTCTCACCCTTGTCTTCACTATGCTTTCCTTCCGGTCCTCCCAACACCACCACCCAGCATTCTGCCCGAGCTCCCCGGGTAGCTCTCCCCCAGAGACACTTCGAAGCGTTCAGTCCTGGAACCCGGAGAGCAAAGTGCACGCCTGCCGCCCCGGGATCGCATGGACATGGATATACCAGCAACCAGCTCGGGTTAGAGGAGACACACGGACATCTCCGCCAGCTACACTTTCTCTCTAGGGAAAAACAACATCAATCGAGTTCCCCTTCGTGTCCAACGCCTAAACACGCGTCTGGGGGCGGGGGGAGGGGGACCCGAGCAGCAGGTGGAACAGCCCGAGTACTCCGTGTCTGACCTCCTCATGGGGCTAAGGGAATTTAGGTCTGGGTACTCGGTGTGGCAGGTTCGCTGTCTCCTCTCTTTCCGCTGAAGGGAGATTCAACTTCGCACCTGAGCTATTTCAGTACCTAAACTGGACACTTCCTAAAGGAGTCCCCGTAAGGTGTGCCAGCCACCAGCCCCGTCTTTGGAGGTGGACAAGTGATGATTTCAAGGTCGTTTCCAGACCTCAGCATTTGGTCTTTAGAGCGGGGAGGGGTTCCTCTTTCCCTAAATCTGAAGAGCTTAACCCCTTTGTGGACACGGATCGCTTAAAGAATCATGACAGTTTTGGCCCTATTGACTGGAAAAACAACCGACCAAAGGGCACCCAAAATATTCCCTACAGTTGGAGTAGGGGGGGCGGGTGTCGGGGTCCCCAAGCCCGAGGACTTGCGGATCCCACATTAAGAACAGTTGCTTGGAAAGACCTGCCAGGAAGAACCTGGTGGAGAGTGGCGTGGGATGTCGAGCGCGAAGAGCTGTGGGGCTACGTATATCCTGCCCCTCACCCCTGTTGGGTCACCGGGGCCACCCCTTCCGGAGCCCGAACTAAGACGCGCTGGCCCTGCTAGGTTGCATTTCTCCTGCGCGCCTGGATGCTGGAAGCACCAAGCCCTTTCCGCCCCACGCGGCTCGCGGCCTCTCCCTCTCCAAAGCAGGCTCACAGTGCCCCCTTGCGGTGGCGCAGCGAAATTTTAAGGCGTTGTCCAAGTCCGTCCCCACCCCACCCCCAAACTCATTTTATTCAGCCAAGGGAAGTGAGCGTCGAGGCTTTAAATTAGTTCCCTACCCCTCTTTTAAAATACGAATGTTTACATCAGGTTTACCTTTGTACCCCGACACTTTTATAAGGACCTTTGACTTTTAAGAGGAAACTATTCCAGCAGTTTGAATTATGCTGCTAAAAACAGAAGTTATGGCAGATATTAATTTGCAACTTACTATGTGCCAGGCACCTACACATATCTCATTTATATGGCAAGTGTTATCCAGTATCTTACAGAAGTTGAGGCACCGAAACACTAGTTTGCCCCCCCGCCCCCAGATGTCACTGTTCATAGTAGAGCAAGGGTTAGAACTCTAGAGGAGTAAATTCCGCTCCTGTCTTCCAGCAAGGACATTTCCGTGTCTCCATATGCTGTGTAACATGCAGGGGAAAAAAATGGGCTGTTGTAAGAGGGTTCCTTTTTTTTAGACTGGGAAGCTGTAAGCTCCAGGGTTTTAATGCTGTGGGGTTTTTTCTCACCCAAATTATGTGAAAAGGCCAACAGTGTTATGGAGGGGTTCACTGCTTGATTCTATACAGCCTTTTCCCCTCTGAGAGCTTGAAGACAATCGCCTTGCTCATTAATCCTCAGTGAAGGCAGTAAGTATTTTTATTTCCATTTTATAATTAGGGAAGCTGGTTTGGAGGAAGATAAATTACTTGCCCAAGGTCATACAGTAAATCAGGGAAGAGACAAGAACAAACCTGCCCTGTCAAAGTGTCTTCCTGACAGGCGGCAGTGACTCTCCCTTTATTTATGTGCAAAGTCACTGTCCCATTAGGAGATAAAGCATCCTGGTGCTCTCTTTGGTAGCTAAGCCTTTTATAAATTAATCAGTTGTTAATCAGTCATAAATAAAACTTACTGTTACCCCTAGAGAAAGCCTGTTATCTGGGGACTTCACTCATCTGAAGTATGGAGACACTTTTCAGATACCCCTTCTACTTCTCTTGTCTTCCACACTTGCTCAAGTCTTTTCTGTGTGAGCCTTCAAGGCAACTGCTATCTTTCTACTGCTTTCCTTAGCATATTGAAACTCTTAATAGATTTAGTTCCAGAGGCAACTACGTGTAATCTCAAACACAGAAGGCTAAGCAGGAGGTAGAGAAACATGGTAAAGTCCAAAGGAAAACAGGCATTTTAGGCTTTAGAACTGTAGGTTTTGGAGCTGGAAGGCCATTTAAGGTCATCTCAAGCATCCACGTTTACATGAAGGAAGTTGAGGCTCAGGAAGGTCACGTTACTTACCTAAGGTCACACCACTAGTTTGTGACAGATCTGGGATGAGAACCCAGATACATTTCCTTCTATGTTCTTCACAATGCACTGCATTACCTCATTTTTGCTGTAAGCGCCTGGCTACTGTCAAAATCATTCATTTGCTCATCAAATGTTTATTAAGTAGGCACTTCAGTGCCAGGCACTGAAGCAGAAAGAGAAGAGTTTTTCTTCATTAATTGGAACTGGAGCGATCTCAGCATTTTAAATATGTAGAGAATAAACCAATAGTTTTTGTGGTGTGTGTGAGTGAGTTCATGAATTAGGAAGATTACAAAGGTGATATTTTCTTCTATCTTTAGTTAATTATCCAAATTCCATGAATCATTACATTAGCCAAAATTTGTAATTAAACTATTTTACATCCAGACCAAAATGTAATTTAAAAAACAAGAAACAAAAAACAAGTGGCTATTATACTTCTAGGCATCGCCTTACAACACCAAATTAATTACTCAACACACATTGTTGAGTACCTGTAATTTTGCAAAGTATTTTCAAGTGGAATTGTTTTATTAGAGTTTTTTTCTGTTTATAAAAATGTTCAAAACATTTATCATGCCGATTATTATTGACTATGTTTGGGGCCAGATTTTTTTTTCAGAGAGGACTCCTTGCCTAATGAAAATCAATGGGAAAACAGGTTGTGGAGAAATTAGTTATCATTAATCAACTAGATTTTAAGATCTAAATATCAAGACAGCTTTTCTATTTTGCTCAACTTCTGTAACTTGATTTAAGGATATAGAGTTAAGAGTTTATGGTCATGTCACCCTGAACTCACTAGATCCAGTCTCGGAAGCTAAGCCGGGTCGAGCGTGGTTAGTACTTGGATGAGAAACCAACTGGAAATACCGTGTGCTGTAGACTATGGTTACTGAAGGGAAAAGGAAGGATGGGATAAATTAGGAATATGGGATTAACAGATATTAACTACCATACATAAAATAGATAAACAAGAAGGTCCTAATGAATAGCACAGGGAACTATATTCAATATCTTGCAGTAACCTATAATGAAAAGGAACATGTGTATGTGTAGAACTGAATCACATTGCTGTACACCAGAAACTAACACAACATTGTAAATCAACTATACTTCAATTTTTAAAAAAGGATATAGAGTGAAAAATAATTTGTTTTGAAATTTTCTTGGTGCCGCAAAAGGTTTCATACCATTTTATTCTGAAGATAAATGTTCGCACACAGGTGTGTAAAAATTAAATTCCATTAACATCTATTAAACGTCAGTCCCCAGGGTGTCTAGGCTTGTAAAGTCAAGGATACATAATATTAATCTTAAAATGCAGAATATGTCTTGCCTCTGCTTAAACCGTGAGCTAAAAAGCATCTAGAAGGAGCGAATGCCACCGGGAGAAAGGAAAATAATGGACCTGAGTGATGGAACAGGCAATCTGTTCTCCGGTGGCTGGGAGGCAGGCATTGGGTTGGCAACTTAATTGGGGGCAGGCTGGGCGGGGGCGTCTTTTAATACGTCTGAGATGTATACATTATACTTGTATGTGACAACACGTATGTGAAAGAAGGAGAGACAAGGAGCAGTAGGGAGCAGCAGCAGGATTCCATCAGATTATTCATTGCTAGTGTAACAGGCCTTTCTTCCTTTAAGGAAGGAACAAAGGGTAAAAAATATATTCAAAAAGTCAGAGACCTGGAGATCACTAACAGAAATAGCCAACCAAGAGACTAATAGTGATAGAAAACAAAATGAGATCCTCTCGAAAAATCTTACCCTCTTATCTCTGGTAAGCCTGAAACATTCTATATTTGAAAATGCAGTCAAGAGGAGGAGGAAAGGATCCATCTGGTGTTTTCTAAGGTAAAAATGATAGTGAAGTAGTTTGTTAAATAATAGGCAGCTCTTAGGAGTACTTTTTGTTTGTTTGTTTTTAATCTAAGTCAGCAAAGTTAACACCTGAAAGTTAGGCTAGATAATCTCATACAAGTGAAATGAAATTGATAAAAGCTGTTTCAGACAAGTGCAAGTAT
This sequence comes from Vicugna pacos, assembly GCF_048564905.1. Lineage (NCBI taxonomy): Eukaryota > Metazoa > Chordata > Mammalia > Artiodactyla > Camelidae > Vicugna > Vicugna pacos. The sequence goes on along the minus strand of NC_132994.1, from coordinate 62,691,533 downwards.
TTACATAATCATAACAATGAAATCATTCAATGTATGATCAAGTGTCCAAAACTGAAGAAGTACTAGTTGTTTTCACCTAACAGTTTATGTCTGCTCAGGAGTTAACACAAATTATTTGGTGAGGCTACTTCCTGGGATCTGTTTAATTTCTGATGACTGAGAGGTTGTAGGTAATCTCTGTTGAGACAAGTAATTTTCTGTGTTTGTTTTCAAATCTTTGTTCTTTTCTGCTTGGTTTAAATTTGCTATTGGAATGTATACACCCAAACTCTTAAACCCTTAACTTATAGGAAACCTGCATGTAATCAGAGTGCCTGTGGAAAGCTTAGGCCTTGTCCCTTTTCCAGCTTTAGAGGGAGGTGGGTGGGCTGCATTACAGTGTTGAAACTGCCTCTGACCTTTGAGGTCACTTTTGGTATATATCTACGTGCAAACACAGCCCTCATTTATGGATGTGTTAACATCCTGGCGGAGTGCAGCACCAGATCCTTCGACAGCAAACCTGTTCCCAGAAGTGTGGTTGACAAACCCGGGAACAGTAGGCATTTTGAATACCTCTTTAACACTTTTCAGCTTGTCAGTTTCACCAGAGCCAAAGTTCAGAGTCCTGGGGTTGTTCAACTGTCTTGACTGAGTGAGCCCAGGCCCCCACAACTTGGTCATGGCCTTGGTCTTGGTGGCATGCTCTCTGCCAGTGTGTCCTGATCTCAGAGGACTTGCTGGTGTCATAAGCAAGGACACCGTGGTCTCCAGGGACCCGCCTAGAAAAAAATAGAAATGATGCATTGCTTATAGTGCACATCAGGATGAATCCCAAATGGATCACAAATTTAAAGATGAAGGTGAAACAATATACATACTGAAGGAAAACATGGGTATATTCCTTCATAACCTGAGAGTGGGGAAGACTTTCTTAATTTTGAATCAATTTCCAGAAGCACTGGGAAAAAAGATTGATATCTTTGATTACATACATGTAAAAAACCTTTGCATGGCAAACAAATAAAATTAAAATTAAGAATTAAGCTGCCACTGGCCAAGTAAAAAGACAAAGGACACCTTGTGGGAAAATATATAGAACTTACATGACAATCAAGGATGGAATACCTAATACGGAAAAAAAACTTTTTTTTAATGGAAAAGGAAAAAGGCAATACACCTTTGTGGAAAATGGGCCAGAGTTCTCAGTAAAAATGCAAGTGGTATTCATTTGAAACCATGCTCTGCCTTCCTCAAAATAAAAGAAATGCAGTCAGAATATACTGGGACCACCTCTTATCTATCAGATTAGCAAAAATCCAAAAGTTTATCAACAAATTCTGTTGGCAAGACTGTAGGGAAACAAAAATTTTCATAACTGAGAGTAAAAAGGAAAAATGGTACAACCTCTGCGTTGGTTAGACTCAGTCAGAAAAGTAAAGCTCATATTATTATTTAATTTGAAAGAGAATTGTTAACCACTCATTGGATCTAAAAGACAAAAAGTAAACCTTGCAGAATCCCAGATGTAGTAACTTCAGGAAGTGGCTATTAGCCTTAAAAGTTGAGGGAACAAAGGAAAGAGGTTGGGGTTATTAGAATAGAGAAGCGTGTAGAAGGAGCCCTGCTGGGCTGGGACCCGGATTCTGAGAAAGATGTGCTGCCTGATTGTTTAGGAGAAAAGACCCCCTGGAGCTGGGGTCAGACCTCTGAGGAAGGGGCACCATCTGGTGGGCACAGGTGCCTCAGGAGTTTGAAGGAGGACCCCTGCAGACCAAAGATTCCTAAAGAAGGTTGCTGACTAACTGGAGTTGAAACCTTAGGGAATGTTCTGGGAGTGTAGAAAATTGGAATGAAATTTTCTGGATGAAAAATTATTGCAGAGGTGACCCTGACAAGAAGAGAGAACAAAGCAGAAAGCCCCTCCTTTTTTTTTCTGCCTTGCAGCCTACCTCTCGCACACTTTTGCCAAAACTTAACAGGCAGCCAGCTGGGAGAGCAGAAATGTGTTATGCCAAGTCCTGGCACCAGCATCTCAAAATGGAGGAGGAAACAGTGGGTGGAGAGATGAGAAAAAAATAAACAAATAACCAGCATAACCTCTATGGATGGGAATTTGGCAATATCCAGCAAAATTTATGTTCATTTACCCTTCTATTTAGCATTCCCTCTTCTAGGACTCTATCCCAAAGATATACCAGCCAAAAAAAAAAAAAAAGTAATGTTTTAAGTATGTCTAAGACTATGCATCACAGTTCTTTTTGTAGCAGCTGAATACTGGCACCAGCCCAAAAGTCCATCAATCAGGGACTGATGGAATTAGCTGTGGTTAATCAACACAGTGAAGCATTTGGCACCTGTTAAAAGGAATGAGGACTCTGTACACTAGGATGGAGTGATCTCCAGGATACATCACTATTTGAAAAACAAAAAGCAAGATGGAGAAAAGTACTTATATTGTGCTATTCTTTATTGAAGGAGGAGGTGTGGATACGTGCCCTACAATTTCAAATGGTTACCCCAAGAAGAGTTAGATGGAGTAGGGTGGAAAAGATGGACCTAGATTTTTTGAACATATTTTGTTTCTTGGGACCATGCAAATGTTTTATGTAATCATAAAATAAAATTTAAATTAAAAAAAGAAACCTCCCCAAATTAGACATAAAGTAAAACAAACCCATTTGTCTTGTGGTGACACAGAAAAGAGCTCTCCCAGAGACTTAAAAATAGTAACTTGACTGTACATGTCTGATGGAATTACCTTAAGGAAAAAAGGAAACAACAAATAGTAACCTATTTGTTTACTAAGGAGGCTGCTGTTAGTAGTATATGAATTGATATGCAGAGGTTATGTGTGCAGTGTGGTATAAATCAAATAAGCAATTGTTGGTGTTGCTGAGAGCCAAGATTTTTGGCACAATTGACAGGTTGTTGGAACTCATTCCAAATATGATGGAAAGACAGTGGAGGGGTCTAAGCAGGGAAATGTGAGCTGATTTGTAATTTAAGAGGACTCTTCTGGCTGCTTCATGGAGTAGAAACCACAGGGACGAGAGTAAAAGCAGTGAGGCCAATTCGGAAGCTACTTCAGTAGGTCTAGCAAGGCCTCGGACTTGTCTCCTGTAGGGGCAAACGTGGGGTGAGAAATGTTCAGAATTTATGATACAGACATACCTCATTTTATCGCACTTCATTTTATTGGGCTTTGCAGATACGGCATCTCTTAAAATACATTGAAGTTTCGTGGCAACCCTGAGTTGAGTAAGTCTATTGCTACCATTTTCCCAACAGCATTATCTTTTAATTAAGGTGTGTACATTGTTTTTAAAGACATAATGCCATTGCGCACTTCATAGACTGTAGTGTATAAACATAACTTTTATATACACTGAAAAACCAAAAAAATTTGTGACTTGCTTTATTGCAATATTCGCTTTATTTCAGTGGTCTGCAACCGAGCCTGCAATATTTCCAAAGAACGCCTGTACACCTGTGTGCTTGCTTGATGTGGACTGCGAAAAAGAGGGAAACCAAGATTGACTCCTAAATGTCTGACATGAGCAATTGCGGGGACAAGTTGCCACATTCTAAAATGGAGAGACAGGAGTGAGTCTGGGGAGGGATGGAGAGGAAGCAAGAGTCTTCACTTGGACAGAGCAAGTTGCAGATGCCCCGCAGTCACCTAAGTGGAGCTGTCAAGGGGAGTCTGTTGCAGGGGAGAACGGCAGGGCAGAAGTATAAACGTGGCCATTTTGGCATGTAGTTGGTATTTAAAGTCATTGGGTGAAGTGAGATTAGATTAAAGAAGGCAAGGGATGAAGGTTTAGGGCACCTCCATGTGGAGAATCTGGAAGGGACTCGGAGGAGCCACAGCAGAGAAGGAGGAGGATCGGCAGTGGAGGAGGGATCAGGGAGCTGTGAATAAAGCCATTTCAAGAGGGCAATGCGTAACTGTGTCTGTTGCTATCAAGGGACCTGGAGATGTGAGGACTGAGAATGACTTCAGATTGGCAGCAAGGAGGTCCGTTTTTGGCCTTGTCCCGAGCTGTCTTAGCCAGAGTGGACTCACAAGAGACTGGGGGGAGGGGGGAGTGGAGGTGACGCTATAAGGAGTGTAACAATAAGGGATCAAAAAAAATGGGGCTGGAGCTAGAGAATGATGTGCAGTACAGGAGGGGTCTTTTTAGTGTGAACCAAAATGCTGCAATGTGAGTGAAAATACTGCAACCGTATCAGTAAACAAAGAATGCTGAAACCAAGTCATCAGCAGCTGCCGCCACCCCCCAGTGAGGACAGGCTTGCAGCCCGGCCTCTGCAGCCACTCACAATGGTGCACTCTGAGCAGACTCAGAATAAGAAAGGACAGGATACTGGCCCTAGATAGCTAGGTGCTTGTCAAAGGAATGAATTCAGTGAGCCCAAATGTTTGCTTCCTCCCATACATAGAAAAGCACTAAATTCTTTAACTTGAGATGCCTGGTTTTCTTTAGACAACAAGCAATCTTTTATTGTTCCAACTACCTGGGCTTTGTTGTAAAGCTCCTATATATCCTAGCTCCTCCCCTACCTCTTCGGAGCAGTCCCCCAGAGCGATGTGAGAGGCTGTCATCCTGGCTCGAGTCGTCCCACCAAATAAAACATAACTCTCAACTTTTAGGCTGCGCATTTATTTCAGTCGACATTAGCAATAAGAAGAATTTCTGTATGTGCAGCTGTAGAATGAATGATCCAGGAAGAGGGGAAAATTGGTGATGCAGGAACAGAGCACCTGGTGGCTGGGAGGGGACGAAATCCAGGGCATGAGTAAAGGGTCTGGAGTGGGTAGAAGCCCAGCTGGTTTGTTTCATTTGTAACAGGTGGCAAAGCAAGTCTGTGGGGACAGACACAAGTAGAGGAGTAAATCTGGCGATGGGAGGATGCGGAAGTTCTACTCTGATTGACGACCGAAGGCAAGGTCACCTGATAAGAAAGAGGCGGAAGGCAAGGGAGATATGAGATGGCATAGAAACAGTCATTGTAGAGAGTGGGAGAGGGAATTGACTAGAGAAATATAGCAGGGATGCCTGCAATCCTGGACTCATATTTGCAGCTATGGTCATAAATTTAATGAGACCTGTCAGCAGGATTGTGTGTTCTCCTTCAGTGGCTTGAGAAGCTCAGGGGCAGGTGCAGAGCTGGTAAAGGATTCACTTTTACCAAACCTTGACTTGAAATAAAAAAAAACAACAACAACAGAGTAAAATGCAAGAGAGGATTTACATACGGGAAATGAAAAACTGAAACAATCCAACAAACAAACTTAGAAGTTTAACAGTCTTTCTGTTAACTAGCATAAAGCAAAGAAAGAATTGAGCTAGTGAATCAAATCATCTGACTAATAAAAAACTTTATTACATAAGATTATACATTTTGAAAGGATTAGTAGAAATAAAATACACTGAAAGCATACTAGCAACCTTCTGGGTTCAGAAGACAATGTGATACCTTGGAGTTACCATTACGAGGATCAATGATGGTTATTAGTGAAAGAAGCACTACTCTTGATATCAGAGAGAAGAGGAAAGAATAACTATACTTGACAGAATTCCAGATAAGCCAATTTACATTCTCACTGAGATTTCCTTAATATAACCTGCCACCCTGACCATGCTGCAGGAAAGGAAGTCGCAGGACTCAGAAACCTTTGTCAGGGCCTGAGATCAGTGGTGAAGATGGGAAAAGACGATTTACAAGTCACTCTGAGCACAGAGAGACATAAATTTCAGGTACAAGGGAAATAAGAGAAATGAGCATAAAAGCTACAAGAAAGGAAGAGTTTCATCTTTAAATTTTATTGGCATTAATTTAATTCTATACCTAGAAATAATGGAAATGACTGAAGGCAAGTTTTTTTTTTTTCCCCAGAAAATTCTGAAAGATTATGCTTTGGATTGGTAGGAGGAAGGTGGGGATAACTTACAAAAATCACCATGAAAGATGTATTAAAATATAAAAGCTATAAAGTAGATTTTTCCCAAAGACATCAAAATTTATGATCTTTAGAAAAACTGTGTTCTCCAAGTAGTCCTATGAGATTAATGGAGAAAGTGTTTAAATTTTTTTGACAAAAAACCTAGGGTGTCCATTAAAATGGAAATTCTGTGAAGAAAATACTAGATGATAAATAAGAATAAAACCATAAATTATGTAACCTTACAAAAACTTATGTCTGTATATCTTCTAGTTCCTTATGGGATTTCTGGGTAAGGGCAGATTTCTTTGAAGCAGATGGTGTCAATGTTAACACGTGGTAGAAAGATACAGGGTTGTACCTTTCCTTACAATACACAGCAAAATATTTTAACATAACTTCTTTTAGTGAAATTTTCTTTTTTCCTGTGCTAATACCCCATTCTGTATTTCTCTTTCATATGGATTTTTCAAATGTCCTACAATTAACTGAAAAAGGAAGTTCAAAATATTCTCTGTAGATAAGAAGAAAAAAAATCTTCCTAAGAGTACAGCAAACTAATGGGCTTTAAAGACACCAGTGGAATATGAATTTTCAGCTCCAGTAGCCCCTGTGTAGTCTCATTTCTACCGTACTGCCTTGCAGGATGGGACGCTGGTCCCTCCTGTCATCCATGACCTTGGTAACACTGCACCGGTTTCTCTCTGCTCCTAGACTTGCCTTACTGAGCCTCGTTGTCTGGCCCCAGTTTGGCAGACGACCATCTTTCACTGACTGCTCAAGAAACCTGTATTTCGTAGTCCTCTCAGTATACTTCGTCTACGTGTGTTCACTGAGTCACTCATCATGACGCAAAAGCTCCACTGCCAAACGATCTCTTTGGCTTTAAATCCAAATGTCTAGATTTCCTGAAGAACAGAAGTACCTGAATGTCTCACTACCGATCAAACTGATCATTTAATTTCATTTTCCCCAAATGGAATCATCTTTCCTCCCTAATTGGTTCTTTGTCCTCTGTTCTCTGTTCAAGTCAACATCCTGGTACCAAGGGCCCCTGTGCCAGGGGCTGGGAGAGGCCCTCTGAGTGTAAAGATGCTCTCTCACTGGCCTGGAGGCTCTGCTGCACAAGGGGAAGCGCAGAGGCTGATGGTAGGAATGAAGAGCTGCAGGTGCCCAGCCAGCTCCATGCTGAGCAGCCGGGCCTACAACCACAGGTGTTGATGCGCCGACTGTGGTTTTATATGGGATCCATTGAGGACCACGTGAAGAATAGGCTAGAAAATGCCAAGTACAACACATATTCTATGTATTGGTAGGTTTATATATTGGTATAAAGAAAAGTTCACGCATTGCTGGGAGGTGGGGTACAGACTGGTTCAAAGATTAAGCACTTCCACTCTAGCATACATATCATGGCCCCCAACCACATACATACAAAGTCCTAAGGATGTTCATCACAACCTTATTTGTGATGATAGGGCCTTGGAGGCAACCTGTTACTCATCACTGGGAAGGTAGGAAGACAAAAACTCAGCAGGTACACAGGAGGACATCATGGAGAGACAAAGAAGGAACTAGGGGTGCAACCCTCTGCTTCAGAAGACTTCTGAAAACGCGGGAGAATGCTCATGTAGTTCTGTGATCCAAAATCCGCCTTCTTTTGGCAAGCCAGGAGGGAATTTACTGGGGACCACCCTGAGAACCAAGGTCTTTGAAGGTCCTTGCACGTTTGAGGGTTTCATTTGCAAAGCCCAAGGCCATGGCCACCTTTGCCTTGCGATAGAGCTAACTTCACTCATTTCATAGTTGAACTGACTATGTGGGTTGATGTTCACTAAATAGAATGCAGCAAAACAAGATGTGACCAAGAAAGAACAGGTGACAAGCAAGATGTGGCAGAAAATTCTTTATCCTATTTGTCCCCGAGTTGTGGCAATGAAAAATAATGCGAGGTACACCAGTAAAGAACTTGAAAAGATGAGAGTTGGAGGATCAGTAGAGCTCCCCCTACCAGTCTTTGGAAGCATCATTGCCAAGCCACCTTGATGTCTTTTCAACATGGAATTTTGTGGTTCTGCCTTTGATTTTGACAAGTTCTTTAAGTACCTGAAAGGCAAAAGTGCTAAGAGAATGTGGATTTCCAAATATACACTGTATTTTTGGGGAGCGATGCAGAACAGTTTGGTCCTCTGGTCTTAGCTATCCTAGAGGCATGGGACAGGAAAGGTCAAGTTTGAATTCCAGTGGTTTCCCGACAGCAAAGTGAAAATACATTTGGCAAAACAAAGAAACATAGGTTTTCAAACTTTTAAAAAATAGGTTTAATTCTGCCATGTTTAAAAAAAAACAGGAGAATGGACTGAAAGCATCACCAGAGACAGTAAGCAAAATTGAATAGAAGTGTTAACTTTCCTATAACAATTACACTGAGACTTCGCTGAGAAAAAGGGTAAATGTAATGAAAAATACACAAGAAAAAAATTTGTGTTTTTTTTATAATTTATGTTTTCTAATAGTCAAACTAGTCCACATAGGAAGGAAATGCACATAAATAATCACTGTGGTTCTTTTAGGATGATGGAATTATGAGTGAATTTTAATTTCTGTTTTCTACTTCTCTGTAGTTTTCAACTTTTTGTAATTATATTTATAAGCAGACACAAACAATAAATAGTAAATGAGTACAGAAATATTCCTTTCTTAATTGTCATGTTATCTCTGGCATTACCCTCTCCAGGAAAGCTCCGAACCTTTAGAGGACCCTACTCTAAAACTGGATTAGGGACTATAATAGAGTCAGACTCCAGTTTTGATGCTGACTACTCACAGATTTTAAGCCTCACCCCTCACCCTTGTGGACCACATGCGAGCAGGCAAGCTGCTAAGAGCGAGCAAGGCCTCCTTCCTTTGAGTTCAGTGGGAGATTCAAACCGCACAAACCCCTGCCCGCCTGCAGGAACTCTCACCGCGGCCCCATCCCTCAACCACAATAAAAACCCAGAGCAGGTCTCCTTTCCTTCTTCTCTCAAGCCACTTCCAATCTGCTGGGGGAGCCTCCCCTCCTCAGAAACGTCAGTTATGCAAGAAACTTGTCCAGACCCTTTTAGGGTGTGTGTGGCATGATAAGTCTTGGCATCTGACCCAAAATTTAGGTGAGAGGGTCCCTCCTGAGAAATCACAGCGGGAACCCCTGTTGCTCGGTGTTCCCACAATGCCTTGCACTGATTAGTCTCTGCCCCTGAGCTGTACCTCATTTATTTATGTATCTGTAGCCTCTTATCAGCTGTGAGCTACATGAGAATGGGGCAGGGGTGGCTATTTATTACTCATTTTCATTCTTTATCCAGCAGTCCCAGAGAAGCAGTCAGTATCTATAAATGCACAACAGGTAGGAATCACTCCACAGCTTCCAAGAGTGTGAAACATCCATTCCTCTGTTTCTCCCACTCAAATCAAATCTCCCTGTCACCGCAGGGAGACAGAGCCAGAGGTGGCAGAAAGGAGAAAAGCTTTTTCAGGGTGCTCTGGCCTCCTGAGTCAAGGTGCAAGAACCCTGAGGCTTCTGCACACCCGGAAAGTGGAGAAAAGCTAAAGCCCTCAGTCCACCCTGGCTGCATGTCCGGATCCAGGCTCCTGGGAGCCACCTGAAGCTGTGGGCTCTGCTGGCCACATCGCTAATGCCAAGCTCAGCCCCAGTGTGCGCAGGCCCTAGCTAAATACAGACCGTCCAAATGGGGGGCACCACCGCTGCCTGGCACTCCCCAGGCTGGAGAGGCTTCACCACTGGTAGAATCTGCACCAGGCAAATATGTCCTCCATCTACCTTCCCCATTTTCTTTGCCGTACTTCCTCTTTAGGCAAGAGAGCCCCAAACTCAAAGTCCCAGCTTGCCTTCTCAGTCAGCAATTAATTTTCAATAAGCCTCGTTATAAATAATTGTTTAATGACTAAAGGACAGTTTAATTACTTTACATTTCTTAACCAAGTTAAGCTTCTGCTTTTAGTTTTGCCATAGTAGGGGGGAAGGTAGGATCATTTACTGTGATAAGCAATATCTTTTAGTCCAATTTTTGCCATCTTGTTTTATACATTTGTAGGGTTTCCTTTCTGTTTAAATTTTCAAAATTAGCTTTATTTAGGTGTAATTTACATCCATGACACTCATTCGTTTGAATTGTACGGTTCTATGAATTTTGTCATATATATATTATACACACCATCCTGAACCAGCACAACAATTAAGATACAGAGAATTTTTCTCATCCCCTAAAAGTTATTCTTTCCCTCTTTGCAGTCAATTTCTACTCCTGTCCCAGCCCCGGGCAACCACTGATGTGCTTTGAATCATTATTCTGCCTTTTGTACAAATTTCTTATAAATGGAATCACAAAATATGTGGTCTTCTGTGTCTGACTTCTTTCACTTAACAAAATGCATTAAGATTCAACCACGTAGTGTGAATCTGTAATTTGCACCTTTTAAAGTAGTAATGTATTGTTAAGAATAGACCACCATTTGTCCATTTAATGGTTGGTGGATATTTGGGGTTCTTTCCAGTTCTCGGTTTTTATGAATGCTGTTGCCATGAACATTTGAGCACAGATCTCTGTGTGGATTGATGCTATGCTTTCTTTGTCTTGGATGAATACCTAGGAGGGAATTGCTCAGTCATACAGTGACTATAAGGAACTGCCAAACTGTCTTGCAAAGTGACCATGTGACTTTGCATCCCACTGGTGATGGAGGAAAGTTGGATTTCCTTTGCGTCCTCCACGTTGTTTGTCACTGTCAGTTCCTTTCGTTGTAGCCATTCAGTTTTATATGTAGTGATATCTCACTGTGGCTTTAATTTGCATTTCTCTAATAACAAATAACACTGACCATCCTTTCTTGTACTTACATCTCATAATTATATCTTTGGTTAAGTGTCAACGTTTTGTCTGTTTTATTTTATCACAGTTTTAATATTGAGTAGCAAGTGTTCTCTTTTTTTTAACTGTTTTATTTTTTATTTTTATTTTTTTAACATTTTTTGTTGATTTATAATCATTTTACAATGTTGTGTCAAATTTCAGTGGCAAGTGTTCTTTATAAAATCTAGATACATGTGTTTTATCTGATATATGCTTTGTAAATAATTTCTCTCACTACGTGGCTTGCCTTTTCATTTTCTTCATGTTGTTTATTGAAGGACAAAATTCTTAAATTCTGTCCAGTTTGTCCTTGCAGGGTTCATACTTTCTGTGTTTTAGTTAAGAAATTTTTGCAACATGCAAGGTCACTAAGGTTTTCTCAGTTTTCTTCTAGAAGTTTTGTAGTTGTCACTTTGACACTTGAATCTATGATCCATTTCAAGTTAATTTTTGTATATGAGCTGAGGTAAAGGTCAAGTTTCATTTTTTTTACATATGGATAACCAATTTTTCCAATACCATGTATTGAAAAGATTATCCTTTCTCCATGGCATCTTTGTTGAAAAATCAATTGGCCACCTTGAGGGCATTATGCTAAGTAAAATAAGTCAGACAGAGAAAGACAAATATCACATGATCTTACTTATATGTGGAAAGTAAAATTGAAACCAACAAGATCATAGATACAGGGGACAGATTGGTGGTTGTCAGAGATGGCAGGCAGGGGGTTGAGCAAAGAGAGTCAAAAGGTATAAACTTCCAGTTATCAGAAAAATAAGTAGGTCTTGGGGGTGTAATGAATAGCATGACAACTATAGTTAATAATACTGGATTTTGCTTGTTTAAAAGCTGCTAAGAGTATACATCTTAAATGTTCTCAACACAAGAAAATGTCCTGCAACTATATATGGTGATGGATGTTAACTAGGTTTATTGTAGTGATCACTTCACAGTTTGTACATATACTGAATCATTATGTTATACACCTGAACCTAACGTAATGTTGTGTGTCCGCTGTAACTTTTCCACTTGCTGCTCCCTCTGCCTGGAATACTCTTCCCCATTGTATGTGCAGGGCCTGCTCACTCACTTCCTCCTTCATCTTTTTCCAAATGCGCTTTTTCTGGCCATCCTCATTAAAGTACCAAACAAACAAATAACTAGACAAAAGTCCTCCCTCCCATGCACAGCTCACTCCTCTCCCTGATCGATTTTCCTCCCTGGGACTTGTTCTCTAACATAATATTTAATGTAGGTCCCTGTGAGAGCAGAGACTTGGGGGGGGTGTTTTTTGTACTACTCATACTCGTGTGGAACGCTGCTTGGCACGTGGTAGATGTTTAATGGATATTTTTGGAATGAATGCAAAAATGATAAAGAGTGGTAGATGTTCTTAAAAAGATCGGTAAAGACATGCTTGGCAGAAAAATCCACAAGGCACTTCTAGATCTAGCGAGTTTGTGCTAAAGGGTTTGTGCATAATTTCTGCAATTTCTTGGTAAAGAGAATATTTCATTATACATTTATAAATTACACATTATACATTATACATATATTTTTCAATATACATTACTCCAATTATTTGGAAACACATACATAGTAGAATTCAAAGACACTTAGTTATTAGGATTTTTAAAGCCCTCCACTTATCTGGCTCTTTTGGCCTGTTCCTTTGGATTATTTTACTTTGAAACATTCGGAGTCTATTGTGTTTACAGGTTTGTAGCAGAATGATTAGAGCAGCCTCAAAGAACTTTGAAATAAAATGAAAATTGGTCTCGTTCTTATGAGCGTTTCCTAACAGTTTTCTAAAATTTATCTGTGTCCTTCCATTGTTTAAAGTTTAGCGTCCTGCATTGCACACTCCTCTGCCCAGCACCCTGCTGTGCCCTGTAGATACACTGGGGAAGAATAAGGTGCTCATTTGTGGGCTCCAGAGAATGGTTGCATTTAGGTTTTAGCATAAACTTTAATATTAACAAAGAGAAAATGCTAGATTCAATTATAGATGTGGAAAGCCTCAGAGACAACTCAGAGCAAAGAGAAGACAAAGTCAGAACCACTACAGTCTTAAAATAACAATAGTGTTAGTATTTCACTGTACAAAGCACTTTTGAGAACTTTATCTCTTGTGCCCCTCATTCACTATAAGCCTCGAAGTAAGTATTTTTATCACTTTAAAGATGTGGAAACCAGGGCTCAGAGAGGCTGCGGTCCCTTATAGTCACATAACTATTAAGCGACAGACAAAGAATTATTGACCTCGTGTCTCACAGCTCTCAGTTAAATGTTCTTTTCACTGCATTATGTTAATATATAATTGATCCTTGATCAAAAGTTATCAAAGCACCTGAAAGAATCTGATTTTTAAAAACATTCCAAAGGCATCTGTGTATAAGAAATGGCATAAATCCTTGCCAAGAGTAGGTTTTCTATAATTAAAGAAGGAGGTTGAGATGCAGAAAGTCAACCAATGGTCAGTGTTAAAATCAAAAGGAAGGTCAAAATAAAAAACCAGCGACCTCCCAGAAGGAAAGAAAGGTAATAACCATGGAGAGAAATGGCCTCTCCACGTACCGTGAGTGTTCCTGTGGAGCCGTAGTGAACAGGGAGTGCTGTTGGTCTGAAGAAACTCCCCGACACTCAAAAAATGACTGTGATGATTATTAAAAGTATAAGGAGTTTAAAGTTCAGTGAGTCTTCCTATGTGGTTGCTTGTCAAGCAGTCCTTAATAAGGTCACAGTCTATTGTGTTCTTTCTTTCTAGAAGTCTTTTGAAATGTCTCAGATCTTGTTTTTACATTATAAAGATACTTGCTTGGTTTTTAGCTATTATACATGAAATTGATGCTCATGAAAATAATGGACACATGTTATACATTTGGACATAACCAGAATTTCAAAAATAAAGCCAGTGCTTGGAAGACGTGAAAAACATCTCATTAGTGAGTTCAATGTCTTCTGAATTTTTTAAAATACAAGAAAATAAATATCTTATAAAAAATAAATTAGCAGATCCTGCTGTTGTTATAAATTATATACCCAATATAACATCTTTCTTCTTTAATATTTCAGGAAAAAATAGTTGTCCTAGAAGACAATAATGAAAATTAAATTAAATATAAAATTGTGTTGTTTGTGGAACCATTTATAATAGAAATGAGTTTTTGAAATATATATGGGCTTACTTCAAAAATTTTAAAGCAGAGTACATCATAAATTAATTATATACAAGGATAAATCACACACTCGTATTCTAGGTATCTGTTTTGTCATCTGCTTGACTAGATTCTAATTATGAGTTTTAAGCTGGACAATCTGCACATGGTAGAATTATTACACTTCAGATATTAAAAGAAGTATTTCTTAAACATTTGGTTTACATACTTAACTTAGCATGAAGCATTTTATTTGATCATAATTTATACACCTAATGCAATTTTTGTAAGTGTCCATAAGTCCGTTTGATTGAATTGCGTATTCATACGGGATGCCTGTAGCTCTAATAGGAGATAAGCAGCTCCCTTTTTGTAAAAAGAAATATGGCCTGCAAGCTGTATTTTTCCATCTTTAAAATTACATGTGAGGTTTGAGGATGAATATTCTTGTCCTAAAATGGTGAATATTTAAAAATTTGCATTTATAAACCTATGTCTTCTGGCTATCCTGTGCTTTCATCCACAAATATTTCCTTTTCCTTAATCAAACTGTGTTTAGGAGCTGTTATCATGAGGAATAGTATCTGCAAGTATTTAGTGGGGCTTTTAACACATGCACATGTTTAAAAATGAAATGTTTTTCTTAAACTTATTTTAAGAGAAATATATAAAAACTCATTTTAAGGGAAATATATAAAAACTTATTTTAAGAGAAATATATAATCACATTGGGAATTTAGAAAATAAACGATGAAGGAGGCAATAGTACTTATTCATAATTTCATCAACCATAGGTAAACACTGTTAACATTCTGGCACATTTCTTTCCCACTTTTATATTTACATATACAATTTTTTCTCACTAATTTAAATAGACATAAAACGAGTATTTTTGTACATTTCCTTTTTGTTCACATTTCTGATTATATTCTTAGGTTAAATTCCTAGCAGAGGAAACACAATGTTAACGTGGCTAATACATACAGTATTGCTAAAATTACTTTCCGTGAAGATTTTACCAGTTTCCCCTCCACTGGAGGTGTATGTAACTTACCAAGATACAAAAAACTTTTTTCCTATTTTGACAGCTAAAATTAATGTATCAATATTATTTATATTTCCATCTCTCTGATTACTAGAGAAGTTACATTTTTTCAGATATTTAGTAATAATTTGTATTTCTTCCTCGTAAACTATCTATTCATATACTTGGTCCATTTACCTATTGGGACTTAATGTTTTCTTGCTGATTTTAATGAGTATTTTGTTTATTTAAGATATGCTCTTCGGTTTGTCTTTTAATTTTGTTTCTAATTTTTTTGAAATGGAAAAGTTAACATTTTATGTATTCAGATCTTTTGTTCTCTTTCTTTGCTTTAAGTTAGAATCATTTTCTAACCAAGATAAGCTAACAAAATAATCTCTCCTAGGTTTTAAATGGTTTGATTTTTTTTATATTTGAGTCTTTAATTCATCTTTTATAGTATATTGTTAAGTGGGAATATGGATTTAAAAAGAAATAATTAGCCAGTTTCTTAGCTCATACATTGAATGGTCCTTCTTTCTCTACTAGTTTGTAATGCCAACATTTAAAAATTTTTAAATGCTGTATTTTCTGTTCTATTCATCAGTTTCTCTCTTCTTATGCCAGTACCACACTAACTTAATTTTCATAATCTTTTAAGATATTTAGAATTTGCTGTCTTTTTTTTTTTTCCAAGTAAAAAATTTTAACAAAGCCTATAATTCCTGGTGCATTTTATAATCATTTTGTTAAGTTCTTTTTAAAAAAATAACATTTCTGAATATGATTGCCTTAAATCAGTCTTCTAATTCAGGAATAGAGTATATCTATCTCACTCTGTTTCTTTTAATCACTTTTAGTGACATTTTAATATTTTTCTTTATGTAGTTCCCTAAAATTTCAGGAATTGTTTCATCTTACCTTCTTGCAGTCTTTCTCTGTTGTCAGCAAAGCTGATTCCTTAAAATATTAAACCTCAAACACCGTTTAATTTATCTTACTATTTTATCTCAAATCCATTTCTTTGTTTCCCCTAGTCATTGAATTCTCTTCAATTATAGTAATGATATTACCTACTATTTTTAATGCTTACAGTTCATATTGTCTCACTGCACCCTTCTTAAGTAGAAGCTGCCTTTTCTCTTAAAAGCCTCAAGTACTGCAGCTAAGAACTAAAGCAGGTAATCTCCTTGCTCCCCTTAATTCTTTGTGAAAATAATTACAACTGTTAGGCAGTTTAGATAGAGATGAGCACTGGGCGGGGGAGAGAAGGGGAAAGGAACAATCCAGAACACAAGAAACCTGAGCTGTCAATTAGCCAGATTACGAGGAACATGAGCTGTCAATCAATCAGAGCGCAGGAAACTTGAGTTGTCAATCAATCAATCAATCAATCATGAAACCATGATATAAAAACAGGAAAAACAAAGGAATGGCGCCATTTTTCCTCTCTTGGATTGGCCCCCTCCCACTTCTTGGGAGTGTACTATCTTCTACTGCTTTTTAACTTTACTAGTAAAAATCTTGCTCATATCACACTTTCTGTCTCTCGTTAAAAATTCTTTTTCTTGGGGTGCCTAAGAACCAAGGTAATTCTTATTTTCTTTTTCCTGGTAACCTTAATTTTGGTGCCATGACTCGGATTGCGTGCTTAAACCTAATCTTTCCTCCTTCGTTTTCCTCTCCCTCCCTGAAGCCAGCCAGGTACACACGTGGTTGCTCCAAGTCATGAGGGCTAGTCGTGGCGGGTGGCCCCTCTGGTCCCCTGCCGGGCAGATTGCTGCACCAGGCCAGAGCCAGGGCACAGGGCGCAATTCCACCTTTCTCCGGCCCTGAGTCTGGTGCTCTGTGCAGCGCCGGCTGGTGGGGTAGCAGGTGGTTCATTCGGGATCCCCTGCTCTTGAAGATCGCTGTGCTGGGGTACCGAGACCTCACACCACCTCCCCATGCCTAGCCACGTGCACGCCTGCCCACAGCATACCTTGTCCACCTGGCCTGCAGGTCTGCGCTGTGCTGCGTGAGCCAGCTTGCTCTGCCTTGCCAGCCCGCCCTCCAGGGAGCTCCAGGTGGAGCTAAGTAAGGTTAAGCCTGAGTTCCAATAAATTAATCACTTTTCTTTCTTGCTCCTGGGTGACCAGCCACTGGCTAAACTAAAGGAGATCATTCCAATCAGACCACAGAGACACCCAGCACTTGGTAAGACTGTGGCCGTTTCCCCCTTTCTGGAGTGGAAGCTGAGATGTCAGCGTCCATCCCCAAATCAGGACCCTAGGATGCTAGGCACTGCTGATTCATGGCTACCCTCTAGGATGCATTCGGTTGTGGACAGAGGCTGAGACGTCAGCCTAGTCCATGGGCTTTTCACCTTATGACGCTAAGCTCTGAAAACCTCCCTGTATCCTACCCCTTTTTTTTTTTTTTTTCAGGCAGGAAACCAAGAGTCTATCCCTGCTGGCACTCCTTTGGCCAACTGGGACTGCCTTAATCAACAAACCCTTAAAAGAAAATCACTTATATTCCTTTGTAATGTTGTTTGGCCACAATATCAACTTCCCTGTGAGGAAGCATGGCCTATAAACAGGAGCATAAACTCAACCCTCTTGTTCCAGCTTGATCTCTCCTGTAAGAGACAATGCAAATGGTCTGAAATACCATATGTTCATATCTTTTACTTACTGAGGGACAGCAATGGTCTCCTAGAAGGATGTAAGTTGATCACTCAGGCAACGGTTACATTTAATAACCTACTGTCCCCGACACCCCCAAGAGAGAAGGGGACTCTCCTAAACCCACGCCCTGCCCTGCTTTCCCTACCATATATCCTTTGTTTCTCTCATACTCAGGAAAGACACTGTCTTCAGCTCCTCCATTACCTTTGGTAGCCAAAACCTGTCCTCTGGTAGAAACAGGTGGAAAATTTGGTCCTCAATTCATACATAAGCCATTTTCTCTGGCAGAACTGAGACAAATTAAGACTGATCTGGGAAGCTATTCAGATAACCCAGATAAATACATAGTGGTATTTCAACACCTCACTCTGGCATATGCTGTATATTTGACTTCTATCTTTTCAACCTTCTTATAAAGTATGTTTCTCCTTGTCTAGAATCAAACTTCAAATGGCCATACAATAAGGTAATCAACCAATCAGCTAAGATAGCTTTTATACAAGCCCCTCGATGGATATTGACCCTTCACTCACCACCTGCCCAGTGACAGAGAGCTAGTCTGGGACCCCAGTGAGCTCCATCATCACCCCAGATCAGCAGGAAGTAGCTACAGTGGTCGTCACCCTCTACATCCCAAAGATTTGGGGTCCTATGACTAGAGGGGGGAATGTCAGGCAGTTTAGATAGAAATGAGTACTGGGCAGGAGGAGAGGAAGGGGAAAGGAACAACCCAGAACACAAGGAACCTGAGCTGTCAGTTAGCCAGATTGCAAGGAACATGAGCTGTCAATCAACCAGAGAGCAGGAAACCTGAGTTGTCAATCAGTTATGAAACCAGGATATAAAAACAAGAAAAATAAAAGAACGGTGCCATTTTTCCTCTCTTGGATTGGCCCACTCCCAATTCTTGGCGGTGTATTATCTTTCACCACTTTTTTGCTCTACTAATAAAAATCTTGTTTATATCACGCTTTCTGTCTCTTGTTAAAATTTTTTTTTTCCGGGTGACTAAGAACTGAGGTAATTCTTATTTTCCTTTTCCTGGTAACACAACTAGCTGGGAACCTCCCCAGATAACAAGATCTGCCACCTACTGGCCTGCCCTTGGACTTTGGGGGGCAGAAACATTTATATTCAGAACTCCACTCATCTTTCTACCAGAACAAAACCTCTATCCTCCACTTTCTCCGTGACTTGGCTTCTGCAGTCTCTCCTTCTCCCTCCTCTATCAGCTTCTCCATGTCCTCTGGATTATTCTCATCTGCACACAGACTGCTCTGATAATTTCCCTTCTTATGAGCGCTTCCTTGACCCTGGTGATCCTCTCTAGGAACATCACTATTTCCTGTTGTTCTTTACAGCAACAGCATCAGAGTTATCTTTACATGTGGTCTCCACTTCCTCTTCTATCCTTAGCTCCTCCCAGTCAAACCACTTTCCCCTCTACTCGCCTGAAAGGTCACCAGTGACTTCCATCCATGTTGTCAAATCCAGAGGGCTCTTCTCTGTTCTCTCAGCATCATCCAATGCAGGGAACCACTTCCTTCTCTGGGAATACTTTCTTTTGTTGGTTTCTGTATCACTAAACCATCCCGTGAAACACATAGCAGGACATGCATCATGCTTTCTGTATCTGGGCAAAGAGAGATAGGATTTAAGAAATGTGTATGGGCTTCCCCCTAAGTGATCATGTAGTGTAGGAACAGAGCACATCAGCATCATGAATGTCAGAAGCCTCCTTTGTCTCATTCTCACATTTTGAAGGTACAGCAACAAGGACCCCTCAGGGCCTGAGTACCACGTGCGGGCATATTGGAGGCAGCTTAGGAAAAGTCCATAAATCACTTCCTTCTGGAGCTTGTCATATGTCATACTTGTTGAAAATAAGTAAGTTCTGCCAAAACCTTGGAGAACTTTCAAACTTTTACTCTTGTCACGGAACTGACTTATTACCCAAACATGTCCAAATGGGTCTTTTAAGACCTTATAAATGGGTGACCGTCTTACAAAGGTAGGCGAGAATCATAGACTTTGTCCAGGCATCCTTTAGGCGTTCACCATAATTTAGGTTCAAAATCTTTTTCTGAACCCACATCGTCTTAGACCATCATGTTACACTGTTTATATTAGATGCTGTTATGGCACTAATATATCCTGGAAGCAAACTAATTAAGTGCCTTTTGACTTGAGTGAAGTATATACAGTTAAAGAGACTAGACTTCAATTTGCTTTTAAAGTTACTGGAGTCCTAGACTGGAGGGAAGCAAAGGTGTAGGTGGAGAAGCTCAGCAGGGACAGAAAGGCTCCACTCTCCCCCCAAATTAGGCTACGTTCTGTATCAGAAATGAACACTGGTTAATTATGAAACACTCATAAATCTGCCTCAACTTAAGTGCCCAAGAGCCGAGGATAATGGAAGGAAGAACAATTTAAATCACATCATGTGGCAAGCAACTGAATAATGTATTTTGTATCGTCTCAGTGCATTTCATTTCTTCAAGGCCACAGAGTTGCTCCTGTAACTTCAAACAGCAGAAGAAAAACACACTTTTGGTTTATATTGTTTTCTATGATTCATGGGTTCTCCGTAGTAAACAGAACGTTTGCTTCAAGAAGATTTTTTTCCTTTTCAATGTCTGCTGCCAATTTATGGTTTGTTTTTTGAAGGGCTTTGAAAGTGTTGAGTCTGCTAAATACATAGTTATCTCTGAGTGTTATCGGAAATTTTAGGAGAATTTTTATGACCAGCAACTCTTTACAGAAATCCAAATCAAATCGCAAAATATTTTGAAAGGCATTAGTAGTACTTATGGCATATCTTACTTTCAAGGATATAACATTCTTATTTTACCTCTTCTGGGCACTATTAAGATCCAAGTGAAGAAAAAAAACCCTATTTTTCAGTTTGGTGTATTTTGTTTTACTCATAATATTTTGAAGTGGAATTATAATAGTAATCAATCAGATGCATAGGCTTCAGTATAAAAAGAACTTCCACTATCTGAGGGAAAATGAATGAGCCACTCAGGTCAAAGGAAAACTATAATTGTGAATAGAACAATCTCATCACTGCTGCTGTAAAACAATTCCCTGAATGTGATTAATAACTATTGAAATTCCTGTACAATTAGGAATTATTGCATCTAAGAGTCACGGACATTTACAGCTGAAAGGATCCATAAAGATAATTTAGCCCAAACTCTTCATTTTTCATAGATGGAGTTATGGAGGCACAGAGAGAATGAAAGACTAACCAAAGGTCAGTCTGCTAGAACCAGAATCAAATTCACTGCCTTCGTTGGAGTGAAATTAAAAAGACATTAATTAAATTCCATTTCAGGCAATATTGCAGACTAAATGTCCAAAAGAAAGGAAAATTACTGTGTAATTTTATTTTAAGTATTTTATAATGCATGGTTAAGCTGGCAGAAAAGTACAAATAAAAAAAAGGGCAAAAATGATAAGAAAGTATGAATTTAGAGCAACACGTAAGTGCTGGAGTGGTGTGTTTGTCCATCTGATCAAATTTGTCATCCCCCACCTTCCATATCTCAGCACCCTTGTCAGCCTTCAGCAAGAATCCTGTTGGGTTTGTCTAATAAGAATCCCCTATTCTTGATGTTTCCTCTTAGTAAGTTTCTACCCATTGACCCCACCCTGTTCCTTGGCTATAAATCCCCATGTGGCTTGGTTCTTGAAGCTGAGCCCTATCTCTCTCTCCTACTGCAAAACCCCGATTTGCAGTGGTCCCTTCTTGAATAAAGACTTCCTTTATTCTTTAACAGCTGTCATGACATTTTTTTCCTTTAACAACCACCAATCCTTTAAAAAAAAGTTTTATTAAAAGCCAACGCATGCTTACATTCCAAATATAATGGGGACTTTTTCTCAAGATTTTCTCACTCCTCACTTTTTAAGTTCTGTAGTCTCATTGGTAAATGTTTTCAGCATAGGAATCATCGGGAAGGATTTCTTTCCAAAATGTAGCTATGACTTTTAAGATTTTAAGGAAGTCTCAATGGATACAATCATTTCTTGACTTATTAAGATGTTAAATTTAGTTCTGGCAGGAGATATGTCATTAGGGTTTGTTGATGTGGGCTCCATGATCAGGGTGATATTATAGTGCATCTATCAACTAAAGAGTCCCCTGGTTTACAGACTGAAATGATTGGCACAGCTTTGGTGATAGAAGCAGAAACACCCTTGTTTGCTTTTCTGTCTGTGAGGTTGTAATCTGAAAACAATGAGCGATAGCATTGTTGCAAAATAATTTCATCGAGTGCTTTAACACTAGATGAGAATATGTAATGTTAAAAAACAAACAAAATTCAACTGAGTACACTTTTAAAAGGTCTTTACTCAATGATTCCTGACTTGGGCAGCATCCAATATAGCAGACAGAAAGGAGCTCCAAGGAGCTGTACAAAATGAAAGACTTTTACAGGCAGGAGGGAGAGGGAGCAAGGAGTTACGTGAGACAAAAAAGCAGATTGGTTATTTCAAGTTTACTTTCCTTTAGAGGATGGCAGTGGTCTAGCCTGCGGATTATCTAATACTGATCAGGTGAATCATGATTGACTGGTTTAAGATTCCATTTCTCTGAGAGGTGAAATTGTAATTAACTCTTGGTTTGGTGACATGGGGCTTAGCATATGTGACTCCATTTTGGTCCTGCCTCTTGTTTTTAACAGTAAAATGGCGTGCAGCCAGCAAAATTATTGTACACAGCTGTTTAGGGTGGCTTTGGCTTCCATATGGAACGAAGAGCTCTCAATGAAACTGCATGTAAAAATTGACCAGCTCAAACAATCTCCTTAAATAGGCTGTTGATTAATCAAACCTTGAGTTATTTTACAGCGACAGCACTGCACAGGAACAAGGCCAGAACCCATGTCTCCAGGATGACCTGGGAACCGGGAATCTTCCATTTACAGAACTCAAAGGATAGAAATGTTGCCATCAAAGCCCTTTATGAAGCAAGAAGTCCATCAATGAGGAAAACCTGGCTCCAGCAGCACGAGTAGTTTATATAGACTGATTGGAGACTAACTAATCAGCTTCCAAGGTTGAAATTCCTCTAGCCCCTTAAATTTGAACTCAACCCCTGAATCAGTGAGACAGATTTGAGCCCTGCCTCCTGTCTCCTTGCCAGTGCACCTCGCAGTAAAACTCTTTCTTTTCTCAAAAGCTGGTGCCATAGTATTGACTGCTATATGCGTCGGGCAGCGAGCCCTTGCCCTGTGACATAAGTTTGTAGATGCAAAGACTAGGGGTGATTGGCATCAACTTTCAACGTGCCCGGTAGCTCACAATGATAGGCTAAAGTTTGGATTCAGTTACTCTCATTTAATTCAATAAATTAAAATGGCTCTGCATTGCCTGCTGCTGACCTGCTTTTCATTCTTTTCAAAAAAGCATTTGGTCCTCACTTCCAGAAGTTGTGTCTGGGTGAGCTGGAAAGGAGAGGCCAAGTTTATGAGAGCACAGTGCTTTGTTTTAGCTCCAACACAGAAGGAGCCAGGTCTAGCTGTGCTATTCAAAGGCAATGCCTTATAGGGACCCTAACTAAGAAACCAAACCGAAACAAACCAAACCAAAAAACCCAAAAAACAAGAAGCACGCACTTTCCAGACTAAACAAACTCTCCCCTGAAAATGCCCACCCAACTTAGCAACCTCTGTTCCTCAGAGCAGTAATTGGTAACTTTAAGCTACTTCAATTAGCTTAAGGATATTGGTTGACATTATCTCATATATGTAAAAACTATTTCATGTTATGTATAAATTATGTTCTTTTATCTTCTTTATTCTTTGCTGTATTTGTCTTACTATCATTTTTCATTTTAGTATTTTATCTTATTTTTAAACCTTTTATTTTAATGGCAAGTTGGTAACCAAAGAAGAATTTCCAACTAAAGTCTGAGTTCTTCTTTCAGGTTCCCCTTCAGTTGGCTCCACCAACATCCTTTGCAGATCTCCACATAAATCTTCTGGCCCCACGCTGAATTATTCTGTTGGCCTTGAAGAGGTCTCTATAGAAAGATTTCTGGCCTCAAACCCAAGTCACTGTTCCTGCAAAGGCCCTGATAGAGCAGCAAGCTCTGTCCTTTTCTCTGGAGTCTGAATTCTGCTAGAACTCAGTGGCTAAATCAGTCCCACAGAAGACAGGAAAGGAGAGCTGGGGAATGAGCACTGGTCCAGGGACAGCAGGCAGACTGTGCTCTACACTACTGACCACGGAGTCCACGAGAGAGTTCCATGGAACAGAATGCCCTTCAACGACTAAGGCACAGAGGTGTGGAAGGTGTGCCATTTGCCAGGGAGTTCCCTGTAAATGCTGCAGGTGTATTTACACTTGTTGAGGGGATGGGGCTGAAGGGAAGAGGAAAGGATAATTAGGACTAGATGGAAGAACAGGGATCCTCTTCAGAATTCTCAAGACGAGGTGGAGGTTTTCAAACCCTCCTTGCTCTGCCTTGGGGACTTGTGTATATCATTCTGACCATTTTCACTGTGAAAATCTGCCACTGTTGTTAGCAAGGATACATGATTTCCTTAGGTGTGTTGGGACACAAAACCTATTGAAAATCTTTGCTGTGGAGATGGGAGAGTTTAAGAAAGGACTAGCCCAGCTAGGTTTGCATAGAAGATAGCAGACCACCTTAGCTGTTAGATACAGGATGGCCTAGAGATACAAGTGAAGTAGTAGAAAGTTGCTCTAATAAGCCAGGTCGGTGTCTGAAGCAAAGGAGGTACTTTGGGAAATGAGATGAAGGGGTGATTTCTAGGGATATTTAGGAAGTAACCTGTAGAACAGAACCCAAGGAAACACTGCATTAAGATTCCTATGACTGTAAGAAACGGTTTGTCCATAAGAAGAGACTGAGTGAAGCCCCAGTTTTAAATGGTAGAGTTATTGGAGGAACACAGTTTCTGCAAGATAAACACTGGATATGGAAGGGAGATTAAAAGGACTGAGAGATTTGATGCAGCTAACTTTGCCTATTATAAATGTGCTTTATAGTCCACGATTCTGCTGTACTGCAAGACGTTAAAATCCTAATGCCCTCACTCAGAGCATTATTTTGAAATGGCAGAAGAAAGAGTACACAAAAAAAGCAGGATTCGGGGAGAGACACTTTCTGGAGAAAAACATTTAAGAACATATCTTTTGGGGGAAATTTTTTCCTTTGGGGGAGGATTTATTTTTTTCTGGCACAAAGTTATCTAAGAAGTGAATTTGCTGAAGAGCCTCATTGTGTCCCAATACCCAAAGGCACACTTCCACATCTGAGATTCTTCTTTAAAGATTCTCCTTTTAGGTGGTGTAGTAATTTGACTAAATTTCACTTCATCCAACTTTTTTGAGGCTTTGAAATGTACAGTAGAAACTTACAGAATAGGAAACACCGACTCTGGTCTCTTTTCATTTATCTATAGTTTCATTTTAAATAAAGACTAATCAATAATTGGTTTAAATAAAATCTCTGTGTCTGGTTCTAGGAAAGAGTACATTAGCATGCTGACAGCCTAGGTCTCACTGTGAACAGCATGGGTTCCAAATATGGTATGTCTGCAATTATTCAAACATGGTCATCTTTCAGTAGTTAATGATAAATTAGGCAGGATGACGAAAGTTGGAACTAATTTCTCTGAAAGACGGATGGAAGTGTCCACAGCAGAAGCAGTTCTCAAGCCTGTCCTGTAGTTCAGGGCTCTTTCCGCCTGCCTCTACATCAGGAGACCCACTTAAAAAGCAGATGCTGCAGATCTGAGATGGACTCAAGATATCTGAATTTTTTAGAGGTCAAAAAAGGTGATTCGGTTCATCTTTAGAATTTAAAAACTACTGTAGTAACAAATGAAGTTGCTAATTATTTTCTCTTGCTAAACAGACAAGCCCGTGCTTAGTTTTTAGCTTCCAACGTATATCACATCTGACAGTTATCATAAATCCCACATGATTTGACAAGTATGTCATACACCAGAGAAACAGCTTAAATAACTTCCCTGGGGTTATAAATATGTGAACATCAAAGCCAGAGCCAGAATTCACAGTCTCCAAATTTTCACTCCTTGTATGAATGGGATCTGCTGTCATTCTTCATGCCATCTCTGACACGGTCAAGTGGAAGGAGGGTTAAGTTCCCTTGGATACTTCTGTTGCAAGTCTTCTTTGGTAAGTTTTAGGGGACGAATTCAGAGTCCTGAACATACTGAGTGCTTTTTAAATTCTGAGTCTTTTTGCAAATAGTGAAACTGAATTGGAGACAATTACAGAACAAATCGAGGTCGTCTAAAATCTGAAGGGACCCCAAAGCTTGATAATAAAGCAGGAGAGGAAACAGAAAAGTACACGTTAAGCCTAATGAGTGGGTGCAATCACAAGCCGAGGAACAAAGTGATAATAGTTGTGTCCAGAAGGATGATGTAAAGGAAGGAAGTTCAGAAGTTAAGCAAATAAAATCCAACTTGAAAAAAAGAAAGACCATATTCTGCCTACTGTTAATAGGAATAACCAACGCACTAAAGACTTGGGTATTGCATAGACATACACATTTCCGTCTATGTACACATGGTGTGTATACACATACAGAACCTGGATTGATCTGTGTTAAGATCTGTGCAAAACCATTTAAAATTTCTTTAATTACGAAGTAAAATTAAAGTTATACAAGTGCTTTTGAAGTCGGTGGCGAGGACACAGAGCTGGCAGAGCCGACCCTTGGGTTTGGAGGTTGGAGAATCCCGACTGAAGAGACATTAAAGTCCCTGTAGTCGTGGGACCAAAGAAGGGTTCAAGGGAGCACGGATGGGAAAACAACTATCTGATCTGCAGTGATGGCTCCTCTGGAGGCTGGCAACGGGTCCAGGGGAGCCCGAGAGATTTCCTGAGGCAACAGTAAAATAAGAGAGGACGGTCACCCCGGGCTGCCTCCTCCGACAGCAGCCCTTAGCCTCCGCAAGCCAGGATCCGCCCGGGGGCGGGCGGACGGGGAGAGAGAAGAGGGAGATTGCCGGCCCGCAGCCTGTGACCCGCCAGGAGCGGCCTCCGCTGGGCGCCGAGGGAGGGCCCGAGCGGCAACTGCGCAGGCGCGGCCTGCTCCCAGGTGGAGCGCCCGGTGGATAAGGGTTCGGGGTGGGGAAGGGGTGGGGACGGGGCATTGGGGTGGGTGGGCTCCAGGTGCAAGGGGAGGCCCTTAAACTCCCCTCTGGCAATTCCTGATACAAAGAAATAGAAATTACCAAGGAGCCAGGGAGTTTATTGTGGGAGGGTGGGGCGGGGAGGATAGGTTCATAAAAGAAAAGCATTTCAGCTGGCCTCGGAAGAGAAGAGGAAACGTGCAGAGTGCGGGGGAGGGGAGGAAGGACAGTCGAGGAACGTGCTGGGAGGTTGCTGCGGGGATGGGTTGGGGATGCGTCAGGAGATGACTGTATTAACGCTATTCTGAGCATTGCGGATCAAATATAAGTACCAAAAAGTTTACACTCTAAAGAATAATCCTTGACTTCAAGGAATTTTTCTCTCCCTAAGAATACTTGCTAGTCAGTACTAAATGTGTGGTTTCAGTCCCGGTGTGCGCTTAAGCCGCACTCCTCTCCTCCTCAGCTTTGAACAGCCAGCTCAAACGGTTGGGCCCTGGGGTTCCCTCTTACTCAAACAAAAAGGAAACTTTTCGTTTCCTCCTGGGCTTCAGCTGATTGGAGGAGGCCTATCCACACTGGGGAAGGCAACCTGCTTTCCTCAGTCTGCCAATCCAAACGTGAATCTTATCCAGAAACCCCTCACTGACACACTCAGCATAGTGTTTGACCAAATATCTGGGCACCCCATGGCCCAGTCAAGTTGACATATGAAATTAGCCATGGCAAAGGAATCTAGTCTGAGGCGTTGCCTATTTCTGGCAGATGAATGATATCTAGAAAACTGTGTCAAGCACGGTATTAAATTAGTTAAAAACAAGACAAACCCCTCAAAAGTTAGCTTGAACCAATTATACTTTAGATTCATGTAGAAGCACACTATTAGTTATAAAATGAATTGTGCATTTCAGTGAGCAGAGGCAGACGTGAATACCGTAGTTGACAAGAATCTATTGGACCGTAGTCATAATAGGGGCAAAGTATAATTTGTACGTTTTGCTCTTTCGGCAGCTCCGTTGGAAAGAAGCCCATCCATCAGCCCGGGGAATGCAGGAAGTCAGCAGAACTGAGGCTCAGCTGAGAGATTTGAGGGCTCGACAGTTTATAATAGATGTAGGAATGGTGAGGAGGCACAGTCAGACACTAAAACGCATCTAATAAAGGAAGTATTTTTAAAGAAATGGATGTCATCCCTGAAGATAAATGAAGATTGTGTACTTTTGTGGAAAGAAGATTATAGAAACGTTTGTCTTCATTTGTTATCTGGACCTTGTGAAATCCTTTTCATTACTATTGAGTACTAAAGAAATAGTTTGGGAGCCTAAATGTACATGAAGTACATTCAGTTAATACATAGCTTTATGGGGATGGATAAAGAATTTAAGAATTTTTCTCTTTCCCCAAAGAAAGACAAACTTACACACTTAGAGACATTTTCTAAATGTATAAATTTGACTATTGGATTTTTTTTCTTTAAATATTGGAAGTAAAACACTAGAAAAGGTATCATTAGACCTTGTCATTAGCTTATTGAACAGTGGAAAAAAATTGACAAAAACTGGCAATTCATTGTTTCTATCACATTTTCATGAGTATAAGTGAAGATGAACATCTTCATATATGGTTATTGGCCACTTGAATTATCTCTTCTATGAAATGCCTATTCATATATTTGTTTTGGGTTGTTTATCATTTTCTTAATAGGAGCTTCTTGTGTATTAGAAGTGTCACTTTTTATCTTGTCATATGTGTTACAAATTATTTTCTCCATTTTAAAAAACTTGACTTTGTTTTATGGTGTCTTTTGCTGCATAATAAATTTGTGTGTGTGTAGAGATAAATAGGTCTATCTATTCTTCAATGGCGTTAATTTCCTTTGTTGCTTTGGAAAATATCAGTCACCCCACAATTGTATATATGTTTAAATTTTTCTTTCAACTTATTTATTTATGTTTCTCTGTTTGTTATTTTAGATTTAATTCAAATCTCTCTGGAAATTGTTTTGTTTTAGTCTGAAATAGGATGTATAGCTTTGTTATCTATAGTGCTAGGAGACTGTGAAGCTATTGTAAAAAAGCCAGAAAAAAAGACCTTTTTCACTTATTTAGCACCTTCTGTGTGGAAGGAAGAGTCACTGGAGGGGTAATTGTGCAGAGGAAGCTAAACACACACATGTATTTCATACCGCGGCAATTCATTTGGAAGAGTGGAATTGAAGCAGGGCCTGTACCCGATATTAAGGCTGGAGTGACTCGTGAGAAAGGGAGGTCTGACCTGGATACACGCTTGAGTTCAAGGTCAGACTGACCCTGCAACGGGTAGGGGGTGGGGGAGGTTAGGAGAGGGGTTGAGAGCAAAACCCCCAGAGAGAAAGACAAAGTGGCTTTCGGTGAGTTCCAATGGAATTGCTGTAGTGATTTGAATGTACTGTGTTGTCTGAGCCTCAGTAAACGTATTGGTAATTGACCTGGCTATTAGGATCAGAGCACCGTTTCTAGTTTATCTTTAGAAAATGGCAGAGAAAGCCGGATCACCGTGGCTCTTGGATTGTTCCCAGTCAGGGCCGCGTGACTGCGAGGCTGTTGTTGTGGTTTGGGAATTCACACCTTGTTGAGGCTTTATTCCATCCGGCAGTTGAAAATCATGAAGTCGAACAGACCTGCAAAGCACCCCACAAGGACACGCTGCACAGGAGCCACCGGGAGGGAAGACAGCTTCCCTCAGCTATTGGGGAAGAACTACCAGAACCGGGGACACGGCCGACCAAGGGAGCTGGCTCAGCGCCCTGGAGAAGCGCAGGGGTCACTGTGGTCAGCATCGGGGAGAGTGGCGGGAGTTCTCTGGGTCACTGGTTCAGTCTCAGTCTTTGGTGGGCTTTGTGGCCCTAGGTCTCTGGGGTCGAGCTCTCCCAATGACCCTGCTCCTCCCCCAGCTGTAAGGGACATCAGTCAGTCAGCCAAAGCCCAGTGTGGTTCCCCACCGCCCACAGAGAGCCAGTGGTTCCAGTGTCCTTCTCCCGGCGGCAGTGGGTCTCCACCTGGGCCCTGGTGGGGATTCCATGACCTTCCCACACCTGCTTAAGGCTTTGGTACCACAGAGAATAAGGATCGAGGGAAGGCTTTGTGCTTTTCTCGCATTGCCGATGTCTCTCCTCCCCGATACCTACCTGCCTGGCAGGAGCCTCCTTTCCTGTCTCACCTCGACCCCGCCCTTTCTGGTGAGCAGAATAGGAGGTCTGTGGAGGAGAGGCTGTGAGTGGCTGGGAACTCTCTTTGTTCCGCCGGCTCCCGGGGCCTCTACTCTCACGGCAGGCTGCACTTGGCCTTCAGCAGTCCCTTAAGAGTTTCAGCTCAGTTCTCCTTGCCCACACGTTTGCCAGCCTTATCTTTCTCCCAGATTCTGCCCAGAAAAGCTGGTGCCTGCTTTCTGTCTGTCCTCGGAGGCACCTGTCTACTCAGGTCTCAGACCAGTTGGCTGCTCAGACCAGTTGTGACTTAGCTCTCTGATGGGTCGAGGACAAGTTATGATCTTGTAGATTATCCAGCGTTTTCTTGTTAGAGTGGGAGGCACGCTCTTTTCTACCGACTAAGTGAAAGCTACAGAGTATTTTTGATACAAAACAGGCTGGACATTCAGACTGAAGCCAGGGTGGGTGTGATTTCCTTCCCAATTGAACCCAGTGAATGACTGAGTCCCTTCCAGGAACACGCAGTCCTTCTCACCCATCTTACCCACCTAATCTCTACTTTTCAGCTGGAAACTTCCCGATGTCATCACGTTCCTCTCAGGCTAAATCCAAATTTACTGTCTGCCTTCCATGGGCTTTGGCATTTCCCTCCTTTCAAATATTCCAGTCCCTCGCAACGGACCCTAAAAGCTTGGAATGACATTAAGACACTTCTGATTTTGCTTAGCTCAGCTCTGCATCCTCTGGCTTCTCTTCCTACCCTCCTCCTTTGGGAAGGGCTATCCCTCTTCCTAAGGCCAACTCGTACCTCTCCTGGTGTGCGATCTCACCCTTATCAAAGCACTGGCTACACCAGTTGCATTTCATTTACTCCTCTGTCTCTGCCAGTGGACTGGGTTCCATCCAATCAGGGCAAATGGACAACTGAGGGCTGCTGTCATCTGAACACTGAAGAACATGCGACTGCATTTGTAGCCTGTCTCGGGGAAGGAGGGTGTGCTGCGGACGCCCGTGCGTTGGTGTGGCTGTTCTGAGGTCTGTGACTGGCTTCTGATCTGGTTGGGCTGCCGCCCATGTTTCTGCTAGGATGGTGACCCTACCCCCCACCCACTGTAAATATTCTGAATATGGTTTAAGATACACTCAAGTCTCTTTCCCATGCATTGAATGCATTCTCACCTCATTTGTGTCTGTAATTTCTAATTCAATATAGGAGTTCACCACAAGTGTCAATTAGCTAAGGAGATGAGAAAAGGAGAATTTGCTTGTTAACATGCAATCAAAGTCTTGGTTCTATTTAAGTGACGCAAACTAAGTGGAGAGTTTTCCAGGGTTCCTATTAAATGAGAGAATTAACAATGTCATAGCTAGGAGATCAATTAGAACTATACCTTAATTCCACTTTAACATTTTATAGATACGGACGCTGAGACGAGGTTGCTCAGGGTCACTCATTTGTACCGAGATGTGCTTCTACTTATAAAATGTTTTTACACATATTATTTGTTTCTTTGTCTCAGCAGCCCCCTAAGGAGGCATTGTTGTCCCTGTTCCAAATATGAGGACACTGAGGATCATACCATTTGCGACTTGCCCAAAATTCAAAGCTCCTTCTTATCTGTTCACATCTCGAGCTGCTGTCAAAAATATTTTCGTCCACTATACTTCAGTAAAAGAATAAGTACACACACACACACACACACACACAAGTTTAAGTTAAAGCCTCCATCTTGCTCATTAAAAATGAAAATATCTCTAAACAAAAGTTTATAAATGCTGTGCCATGATGTATATGTGAAAGTGTAGAAAAGAAGGCTAGACTATTTAGATGCTAGCTTGGATTAATTCATTTTATAAATTCACTTTCTCTTCCATTCTAACCCATGCTTTTGAGGTAGGTAGAGTGGATGAGAGAGCCAGGATTTTTGCAAATTTGTGCCTGAAGCTCACAGATCGTTAACACCTGGTGTGGAATTCTACATAGCTACAGGGTGATTTTTTCCCCCTCCCTTGTAATGACATCTGAAATATGGTTTAAAAAATCTAGCTTAGTATCAATTATGATTAAATAACAAGTCAAATTTGCATATGGAGACAAAGCAGGACTTTCTTAGGAACTGTGTTACTACCTAGATTTTTTTTTTTTTGGTGGTGGGAGTAATTAGGTTTATTAATTTATTTTTAACAGAGGCACTGAGGATTTAACCCAGGACCTCTTGCTTGCTAAGGATGCACTCTACCACTGAGCCATACCCTCCCCGCATTACCTAGATTTTTAACCCCTAGGATTATGGAAAATTCTTCCAGTCAGCCGAAGTTACCTTGTATGATGGCTCCTACCCTACCCTAACCCAACAGACACAGCTGAGTTTAGTCACTTAGGAAGTTACGGTTTGTTAAAGATAAGATGGTGCTAGTGAGGTCCTGAACCCAGCACAGGGGAGCCACTTCTTTTAGTTTACTTCTTACAGTTTCTACCTTTCTTTAGATTGTACGTTTCAAATGAGGATCTCAAGTCTTTCCTTGTGAAGTGATTTCACAGAAAAATGAGAAAAAAAAAAAAGACAAGAGAAGTTAGACTAGAATAACCTCCTGATGATTACAATATTCTAGTTTCTCATCTAAAAAGCTGAATTTAAATGTTTTTCTCTGACTGATCATGAAACAAAACAAGAATCTGATTGCTTATTTCAGACCATCCCATCACCTGATTTGGCATTACCTCGATTCCTGCCTCTGACTTGTACATTACACTTGTGTCTTATTAACCATGTAAGCAATTTTATTTAAATTAAACAGAATATTGAATATAATACTCAGTACAGAATATAAAGTGTTATGGAATTAATAATAAGCTTTCAGAAACTATTCAAGTTTTCAGAACTGTCAGAACTGTAAAAGCTTTCAAATGGAATATTAGTCCATTTAAAATAGAAGACATTTTTATATTTTATATTTATGGAGAAATTTCAAAAGAAATAGCAGCTACTGAACATTTATGGCAGAAATACAGAAACTTTAAAATTTAGATGAAGTATGAAATATATAAAAATATATGTCATGTGGGTATACGTGAAAGCTTATGCATATGTGTTAGCATGTTATATACATATATATATGAAAGCTCTTGTGTTTTGTCAGTTTAGCAACAAATATTAACTATAACACCTTCTACTTGACAGGTATAATGCCAGATACTGGAGGACTTACAAAGATGGATAAAGCAGTCTTTTCTTAAGGAGCCCATAATCTAGAGAGGAGATGGATGCATGAACAGCTAGCTGGACCACAGTGTGATAAGAACCGAACCAGTGATATGAGGAAATGGTTATTGCAGCAGAGAGCAATTAATCATTCCTGGGGGTATGGAAAGCTTCCAAGAAAAAATGACATTGCAGCTAAGCTATAAAGGATTAGTGGGATTTTTCCAGGCTAAGAAAGAAAGAAAAGGTATTCCAAGCAATAACAAGAGCACAGAGAATTGACAGCACGTGTTGTAAGGGCAGGAGGTAATGGCAGGGAATGAGTTTAGGATGGTATATGGTACTGGAATAATGGAACATAGAAGGTAGATTGTCAAGAGCCATGTTGCCAAATTAAAGTTCTGAACTTCACCATCGGTCATCAGGGGAGACTCTGAAAAATTTAAAAAAGAGAACAGTTTAATGGAGCTGGGATAGAATATACTGGAGAAAGAGGAGGCTGAAAAAGGAAGACCAGTTGGGAACAGAATAATAAGATGCTGAAGCAGAAGCAGTGAGTGAGCAGGAAAGAAAGAAAGAGAGTAAATTTGGGAATCATTTGTGAGGCTACAAAGGCTGCACCAGGGACAGATTAGATGTGGGTGCTGAGGCAGGAAGAACAGGTGCTTCATAGATATTGATGATGGGATAATGTGATGATGTTTTGACTGGTGTAGTTCCTCACCCCACATACAAAATCCCCATTTTCTCCCGCTCAGGTGGCAAAGGGACCTCACACTCGGTGTCCTCAAGTTAGGGCTATTACTGAAGAAACAGACAGAAAGAACAGCACTGTCCCTGGATGTAAAGTCCAGGGCAGGGTCCTTGTCTTGTTCACTTTTCTACTTCCACTACTTAGAACAGAATCTGACACATCCTGGTGTCCAATAAATATTTGTTGAATAAAAAAAAAGCCAGTATTTTGAATATCAAAATGGAATTTTGGAGCTCATGGTATAGACAACAGCTTTAAGGCAGAAAAAAAAAGGAGGTTTTGACTAAATGACGGCTTGGGTTTCAATGTCAAGAGCTGAGGGTCTGGCTTAAGCAGGTAGCATGCAGAATGATTTTCTCCTGTCTCCCGTCCAGACTGGGTGATCACCGTGGAAAGACAGCAGGGCTCTGAGCCTCACACCCTTCCGGGATTAGCTCCAAGGAGGGCAGAGGAATGATGGACCATGGACCTGGCTGAAAAGTTTAAGGATCTATGAGTAGGGAGAGCCGAGGCCCTGTTTCCCTTTGGAATTCGCTCCCTCACATGCTTGCATGACAGCTGACGTGCCCAGATGGCGTGGCCCAGCAGAGGGCCTGGGAGAGGAGCTCCCCCCCGTGCCCAGCAACCAGAGTGACGTGAGAGAGCATCTTATCTGAGACTCAGGAGGGAAGGGGAGAGCTCAGGCCCCCTCAGCCAGACTCTAAGGGGAAAGAGGGAGGAAACATATAGAAGGTTTTGGCATCAGTAAGTCTTCGGGGAGCATGCAGCAATTAGAAATTTAAAAGAAAAAGGGCCTTGAGAAGTGTTTTAGGGGTTATGAGATGGGCTCCTTTTAGCATCTTCAGAGAAAGTTGAATACAGAGAGAGAGTCTTCTAACTTATCTTCCACCTGTCACGTTGTGCCGCCTGAGACACCACCTCCCCTGAGGGGGACCCAGGAGAGGCGCAGCTTCAGTAGCTTCACATGAACAAGGGCTGTGCCGAGGACACACTGAAGACAGGAATCTTCAGAAGCTCTTCCCTGCACCCCGAGGTGCTGGTCTAGAACTGCATGTGGTTATGTGTAAGCGGAGGGAGCCTTGTCTCCCAGTTCTCCGAAAAATGGTAAACATGCTTACTGCCGTATTTCGTTAATTCTTAGACCATTTTCACGTAGTTTACATCTTGGAAATCAGGATGTGCCATGTAAATATAATTGTCAGCATTTTTATTAGTGGTACAAGCAGCGGTGTGTCTTACTGTGAGTGGCATCTTAGTGCAATGAGAATGCTGTACACATCAGTTCCCATCCAGAGCATTTGGCTTGTATGAGTAATCACCACCGTCCTACAGACGAGGAAGCTGAGGCATGGATGAGTTTGATAGCTTGCTTAAGGCCATGCACATCACAGAGGAGGGATCAAAGTAGCCTCCCTTCAGAGCCCATGCTCCTCTGTACACGGTGCCGCCTCTAAGGCTGGAGGGCAGAGGGCGCCCAACGGCTGGTACATTACACGTTATTAGGTGGAGTCATTAAAACAGTCTTCTAAAATTGGTACTGCTTTTGTTCCGATTTAATATCTGAGGGAAGTAAGTGTTTAAAAAATGTTAAGTAGTATAATAAGATCACACTGTTGGTAAACAGCACAAAGGACTTGGACCTTGGCCTGACCCAGTCTCTTTTACCAGCTAAATGGAAATAAAGTCTTTGAAAGGTAATCTGCTCTGTAAAAGGACAGGAAAACAACATCCTAAATTCAGACAATTTTTGTATTTATTTATAGATGTATTTCATAAATGCTCTGTGAAAAATATACATTTTAGCTGCATTATAACTAATCCTCTGCCAAAATGTTTACTCTCTATACCAGGGAGAAAAAAATAACTGTTATAAATTTGAATGCATTTATTAAAAAAATTGCCAGGCACTGGGATTCTGGTTGTTCTGTTTTATAAGGCAACTATGTGTTAGTTTTAATAAGATCTTCTGTCTTGATGATAGTTGGCAATAAACGTATCCTGAATTGGCTCCCTGGAGTCACTCACCACAAAGGGGAAATTCGGTTGAACTAAAGGTGCTTGTTAAATTCAAACACATTTTAATTCACTGATTTTCCATTAATTATTTTATTAAAGACAATGTATCAATTTGTTTTTATCCTGATTATAGCAATTTTTATAGTACCTGATTTGCTGATCCTAGTACCAGATTGGCTACTTGGTTCTTTCCTATTCAAATATATTTGTGATTCACAGAGCTTCTAAGGGACTAATATCTTTAAGGTCATAAAGACTTGTGTTTGTGTGGTGATTTTGTTTTCTAACAATTTTCAGAGGTTATTTTATTATATCCCTATAAATACTCTGTGAGGTAAGTAAGGCCAATGTTTAGCTCCTAGTTTGGCACATAAAAACACAGGCAGATTAGAGGTCAAGTGACTTGGAAAAGTCACTGGCATAATTAGTACTAAATTTAGGGATGGAATACTGGCCTTCAGACTCAGGCCAACATGCTTGGCATTTGAAAGGAGCTACATATAATACTCACTTTAAATAAATAAACTTAGGCAAACCCACTTGCTTAACATTTAACCCATAATCACTCATTGCGTTTTGGTGATTGATCAGGAGCAGTAAAGTTTCCAATAGACTAATCATTAGAAAACGTATGTAATAGAATCTTATAAATGGCTTCATCTTATCATGCTCCATCTTATCAAGAGGAGTTTTTGTTAAGAGAGCCACACCAGATACGAAGATTTGTGAACTTCAGGCACCATTTACAAAGGTAAGTCCTGGCTCTCTCAACCACTCTGACTAGTTCAAAAGCATGGATTAAATGTAAACGAGAAAGTCAATTTATAAGAGGAATTAATACAAATACACCAAAAATCCAAACTCACTTTTAAATAGTCTAGACTTCTTTTCTACACTTTCCTATATACAGTATGGCACAGGATTTATGAACATATTTTTGACAGCTCTTCGGGCTGTGTCCTGCTGCTAGTCTTCTTCTCTGGGCCAGTGGTTGCCACGGCAGAGGGTGGGAGGGAGTGACAGATGAGGAGGGAGGCCAGAAAGAGAGACCACCCTATTGGGAGTGTTTTGGAAACTTGTGGGGACTTTTTTTTTTTTCAATAGCATGTAACCTTAGGATTTACATATTGAAAAACAATTTTTTTATCCTTTTTTTTTTAAATGGCGGTACTGGGGATTAAACCCAGGATGTCATGCATGCTAAGCGTGTACTCTACCACTGAACTATTGAAAATGTAAAGCTTTTTGGATTATAAGTCATATTCATTTCATATCTCTAGTATATTAGGTTATTATATTGATTTTTAAAAATTACATGTATAGGTATACATATTCTGTATGAATTTTATTAGAGGATAGTAAAGGAAACACCCCGAGTGTCTGTGCTATAAATGGGAAACCGGTTCCAGGGCACTGCGCTAGCTCAGGGCTCCCCATGTGCGGTCTGTGGGTCAGCAGTGCCAGCACCACCCAGGGAACTTGTTGAAAATACAAATTCTTCTACTACTGAATAAGAAACCCTAGGGGTGTGGCTCGGCAGTCTGTGTTTCGCCAAGGGTTCCAGGAGATTCTGATTCTCAGGTTGGAGAACTACTCTTAGACTAATGGTACCTGCAGTCCCGTCATTGTTAAAGGAACATGGAGGTTACATTTTCTGAAATGTGGTCTTCTGACTCTTACACCCACACAGTGCGAATGATTTCTTGGAATCTTTGATCTGGAAAGCAAAGTCATCATCTGATTAGACACTCTAGCGAAGCAGGTGGCACCTGAGGGCTGCCAGCAGGATGCTTTCTGTCACCTCACTCTCTTCCAGTGCTTCTGCTTTAAAAATCACTGCCTCAGCACAGTCTTCTGTGGATAAACTGGTTTTACTTTATCTGCTGACATTTTGAGTGTCTGGAGGTTACAACAGGAGTAGGGATGGCTTCATTGCTTATAAAAATTATTAACAAACCCACCCAATATTTAGGGGTGACTCTGAGAAACATAAGGAATTAGAGTATTTCCACCCAAAATTGGCAAAAAAAAAATGTACTTGATTAAAACAAGCATTACTAAAGAGTAAAGAGATTTGGGTCAAGAGGTATTGGGAATGAGGGGGGGACAGGTAAGAGAGAAAAGAAAGTGGAAGGGAGGGAGAGAGAGAGAGAGAAATATTCAGAGATAAACTCAATCAGGGGGAGATGCAAACGGGTCTCTTGTTTGAACACACACACACACACACACACACACACACACACACACACACACCCTGTAGTAATGCTGTTGGTTAACCGTCCCTCAGAATACCTGCTGAGCGGCTGTCCTTAGGTCTTCTGTGGATGACAGAAATTTGCAACAGACAAGTAAACTAAGAACTTGAGTTTGATACTTTAATCTCAGACTTCTTAACTTTTCTCTGCTAGTAACAACATACTCTGTATTATCTGAAACTTTATTATGTAGCTTATTTTTATGTTGTATTTAGAAGCAGTTATGAAAAACTATGGGTTTTTAAAATAGTATACAATTAAATAATATGACCAAAACTAAAGGTCGGGATATTTCTGTAAGTTTTGAATGAATATATGTTGACGTTAAGCAATTAAAAATTGAAAAAGTAAAATTTGAGAAGTCTTTTCTTTTTTAAAAGATCACATCTGTACAAAAACTAAAAAAAAATATTATGATATAGCAATCCTATTATCTTTAAAAGAATTGAAGAAAATCAGAATCGTCTTATATAAACACCTACGAAGGGTTACAGTGACAAGTATATTTCTATCTAAAACAGTGGGTAGCACTATACTATTTAAACAGGACATGCTCTAAATTAAGTTTCTTTAAAAAGCCATGGACAGAGACATGAAGACAATTTCTTTAACTTTTTTTTTCACTTTATGCCTATATTTTGTGGAAAAATACTATCATTTCTTTTGATAATATGGTGGATCACTACCAAACGATCTAATCTACACTTTATGACAAATAACTTAGAAAGATACTTTGTCTGTTCCGTATCTAAGATTTTAATAATTTTCTGGATGAAAAGTATCAATTATAAAAAATTAACTTTGCAAAGTCTGCAGTTTGCCCTTGTTTCCAGTTTCCCCTGTATGGTAACTGCTTGTCAGAGGCTCAGGCAGTAAGGTGAGGCATGACTGCCACCATGTGGGCAGTAAGATGATATAGATTTCAAAATCAAATAAACCTTCAATTTAGTAAGAGAATTACCATGTTCTTTATTCTGAAACGCAATGGAAACAATGATAAGAAAGTTTGGTCTTCTCTGAGTTACATTATTCTACATAGGTCATGTTCACTTTTGGTACAAGTAGTTAGACACACACTGACAGTATTAACTAGCAAAATGCCATTTATGGAAATTGTCTACAACTTTGTTACTCCAAGTATGTTCCACAGACCAGAAGCATCTGTTACTACCTGGGAACGTAATGGAGATGCTAAATCAGGCCCCATCTCAGACACTTGGAATCCAAATCTGCATTTTAACAAGATGCTTAGAGGATTCCCATACACAACGCAGGGCAAGATGCCCTCTCCTGCAGCTAGTGCCGACTGCCCGGACCTTCCCTCTGTACTGTACTCCCCACCTAAGGGGCAGGGGACCCTCATCAAAAAGTCCAAATAGTTAAGAAAAATATAGTTTGTCTTTCTTGAATTACCTCATTAACTTGACTTTCCCTTTGTAGATGCAGAAATCTATTTTATCTATTATTTGCTTAGGTTAAACTACTGGATTCCACAATGCAGAGAAAAAAAATTAAAACAAATTTTCCAGAAAAAAGGGTTTGTTTAGTTTCAGGAGAGATTAGAGTATTTTATTTTGCCCAATCAGAGCCCTTCAGCATAAAGAGACATTCATATACATATATATGAACATTTTCCAGAAACATTAATTTATAATACATTTTTTTAAAATACCAGCTTAACGGTATTTATTTACAAAAATATTTCATTACCTAATTTTAAACCTTTTGCTGCGATGACAGTTTGTAAAGTACAGGAATGCAAAATAACTACAAAGTTTAACACATTTTTAGTGTTTGCAATAGTGCTTTTTTGTTTTAAATGAAACAGTACACAGAGA
Source organism: Vicugna pacos (assembly GCF_048564905.1). Classification (NCBI taxonomy): domain Eukaryota; kingdom Metazoa; phylum Chordata; class Mammalia; order Artiodactyla; family Camelidae; genus Vicugna; species Vicugna pacos. The sequence continues at coordinate 62,651,441 of NC_132994.1, read as the reverse complement.
TGGGTTTTTTTTAATCATATTTAAAATGCATATTCCAGCAATCATCTTTGAGATAGTTACTGGACTAAGCAAGATTTAAAAAAAGTGCAGCAACTGAAAACTACCTGAATGTACAGTTGAAGGTGACCACAAGCTCGAGCTCTATACCAAGCATGCTTGCTCCTGAAGTGGACAATGTTAGAAAAACTTAATCTTGCTCTTTTTAATATTGTTTTTGGTGACGCATTTACAATGAACCAATAGTATAACTAGAAAGCAAAATATTTTTCTGGTTCTAACTACCATGTTAAGCAGAGGTCACACCTAAAGCATCACAGTACCACTTATTTACAAAAAAAAAATTAAAACATGGTATACCCTCTTTGCATTGCTTTCTATTGATATGTTAAATCTGTTCTCAACTCCTTACATTCTCTTCAGTTGAAGCAAAATTTAAACAACACAAAACACATTGCAAACGTATAAAAAAAAGAAACTCAAATAAAGAGGATTCCGCTGCCATTAGCCTATACCCATTTTAAATGCCTGAGCCAAACAACCCACAATAAATAAATACTGATATATTTACAACTCATACACTATGAAATTTTAATTTAAACTATGAGCCTCATTGTGAAATACTGGCAAAACTGACATTCATGATTTTTCGGATGTAAAGAGTGCAATAAAAAGAGCAATTACACGGAGCCCTGAACTACTGTATTCAATTTGTAAATGAAGTGTGCCTAATAGTTTAAGACTGTTAGTAACTGAAGAAGCAATGTTATAACCCTGACAATTGGGAAGTTATTAAAACCATTTAATTCAGCTGAGAGAGGTAAGCTAAAGTTTTCCCTTTAATTTTTGTTGTTGCTGTTCTTACAACTATTTTCTGCCCACAGAACCTTTAAAACTTCTGTGGTAGTAGTAAGATCATTAATATTCACAGGAAAAATAATCCCCATAGCACTTTACAAGAAATTGATCAGAATGATGAAAAGCATAATTAACAAAAGCTGTAAACAGTATCTTCACATTCATTTTCAAATGAAAAAAAAATGGGCATAAATTTCAATTCAAGAGAACAAACACCCTAAAAGGGAAAAGAAAAAAAAGGAGGACACTTAAGATAGAGAAGTGCTCTTTTTTCAAAGTAAATACAGATTAAAAAGTCTAGGAATATTGATCAAGTATCAAACTGATAAGGAACAAATTCTATAAACTACAAAATAAAAACCTTCATTGACAAAAATACATAAACTCTGTTTTCATTTTTGGAAATTTATTTTTAAAAAAGGTAGAAGAAAATACCTGGAAAACTATTTTAAATATATATATATATTTTAAAACAACAGTTAAGGTAGGCATCCAACAGCAAGCTGCAGCTATTGAGAAAGATCTTGCAATTATTGTTGTGGGCACTTTTCCTCAAAATAAAATGTTTGAAAATGCTCAATTGAGGGCTTCTTTAAAACCATACTGATGATATCTTTCCTGTCATGTGTGAAGAAGACTTTTGAATGATGTATGATTCTTTAAAATTAATTGTATCTCGATATGAGATACCAATATTTCTTAGTATAAGCGTAAAACGTAACTTTTTGTATGGATAATATACATACTTTTTAAGTACTTTGACTTAACAAGTTCACCATTTTTAAAATTAAAGAGTACATTTATAAAAATTCCATTTTAAAACTAAAAGTATATTCTCTAGCAGTATGTATAAATATAACATGTTACTGTATGATCTTAAAACAAATCTGAAAGTGTTGCAATAATTTAAGACCTAGAACACTGAAATAAACAGCAAATGATTTTACTATTTTTTAATCCTTGAAAACTATATAAAACCCTATTGAAGGTTTTAAAACTATGATCAGTTTGTTTGAGGTTCAGCTAGCAGCATATTCATGATTTTGGTATGTTTTATACATATGTATCACTTGATGTGAACGGAGAAATGTGGATTAAATGATAATAAAAAGTTTTCATTACCTAAAAAAGTGCAGAAAAAATTCAAGTTTTAAGTTCAGTGCTCTTTATTTTGCAAAAACAAACAAAATCCCAAAAGTTAAAATGTAAAATAAATCTTTGCCACAAAAAATTTACCTTTGGATATAGCTTTTCTAATGTCACACGAGAAAATGCCTTAAGCAAAAACATATATAGAATATAGAACTCAGGGTAAAACTTTGAACTCCATGGTGTCTTTCACACGTTCTTCCTTTCCTCAGCTGTCTCCCCACCACCTCCTGTAACCTAAATGTAACACTTTCAGACTTGTTTAAAACACGTATCTATAAGAAATAACTTCAGAACAACCTACAATTGAGAAGTTTTAAGCAAAAGAAATGCTTCTTTCTTTAAAGTACTGTACTTAATTAAATTGTAATATGCTACACGTAATAACACAGACAATTAGCAGCATTTTTTCACATCCATAAAAATCAAATCAAGAAGTTATTAATATCTCAGTTATATCTATAGCCATTTTTGGGAACACTGTACAATTGAAATGCAAACCAAGGGAATTAAGGTGATGCAAAATTTCAAATGGATGTAATATACAGAAGTTGTCAGAATATAAAGTTTTAAATAAACTTCTAAGCAAATACATAGGATTTTAGTTTGAAGAGTGAAATGAACTGGATGTGTGGTAAATACAGGGAAACCACTTCCTACTGACAAACTGCTAATCAATGAATACTTCAATGATTTTAGAGCCAAGGACAAACGCAACAAAGAATTATGTTTGAGGTTATGGAGGAAGCTCACAAAAATCTTTCATTTTTTCTAATATTTTGTTTTGACTTTTTTTGGTTTGTTTTCCTGAAATCTTGGCTTGCTGGTGACTCTAACTTTTTGCGTTAGAAAAAAAAAATAGAGATGTTACTTCTCAAATTACAATACATTCCCTGGGTTAGTTATTACTGCAGACTGTCTCTTATCTACAGACTGAATCAAGTATAACTCTGAGAAGCTTATTTCATATTTTCAAAAATACTTCAAACTTTCTAATCCTAAGTGAGTTTCTAGTTTGCTGTGCATAATTTGTAGATTAATTTAAAAATGAAATAAAATAACTCAAAATATTAATTTAAAATTTTCTTATAAAATCCATCTCAGGTAAATGTGTCTACTTCTCTATCTGAAAATAATTACAACTGGTTCATTTTATATACAACAGGAAAAATGACAGCTGGTATAAAAATTAAGTTGATATACAATTAACACAAAGTAACACAGCAAATTAAATAATTGAAGCTAATATGCCCTTCCACATGAATGGGGAATCAACCAGTATACTATTTTACTTAGTGCTTCTCAACTTCACATCTGTAACTACTGATTTTATTGATGACATTCACAAAACTGTACCTTTAAAAAATGGCCTAATACTTCCTGTGACATATCATGGAACAATGGGTTTATTAGATAATATATGATACAAATTAAGCCATTTGTAAACTGCTAAAAGTTCATCATATAGCTGATTCTAACTAAACAGAAATGTTATTCATAGGTACTTTCTACAAATTCAAAAACTTCTGAAAATGACTATTTTTAAGATATTTCTTTTGGCTTGATCAATTATCTCTGTCACATATATTTAATCCCTCCCTAATGATATTTAAAGTAAACTTTAATGTAAACTTTCACATCCCATAGTGCATGTTATAAAAATGTAAACACAAGAGCTCTATTAATGAAAAGAGTAAATAGGAAAAATGCTTAACAGACTGTGTGAAATTAAGGTGTTCTACATATGCCTTCAAATATCACAGGGAACAGAAAAACAACCATCACGTTTGCTGTCAATTTATGCTCTGATTATTTCTTAATGAAAAAAGAAAACTGGCTTAAACAATTTTTTATAGAAGAAAATATTTAAATTCCATTAAATGTAAAGCCTTTATATTCTTCCTTTGCTGCTCTAATCTCAGACGAGCCTGTGTAATGAGCTTGCTACTTCTGGGTCTACCAAAGTCATCTCTTTTCTGTCTGCATGCTACTCTAGGAACCAATCATTTACTGTCCACTGATGGTCTCATTTGCTTTATATGCCAATACAGAAATAATTTAGTTACCTAAATGCACATATTTTCCTTTCCTTCTGGCTCTTTAAAACCTTGGAAGGACATGTACGTATTTATAGTATATTTCTACAGAAAGTATTTTGCAGATCATCAGACTAGACACTTAACATAGATAATTATTGACAACGGATGCTTGTGATTTTTTCCATGCGACAGCATGTGCACTAAGATTTAACTGGCTCATCACCTGAGTGTACCGGAACTGTTAGCAAATAAAGGGCATTTGAAAAAGGGAGCTGAGCATTTTACTGAGATAATGAAACTTTTTTTTTTTTTTAGCAATTTTAATTAAATAATGCAAAGGTACATTTGGTTAAACATTTTATAAAAATTCAAGCAAAATTAAAAACTTAGCCTATTCCAACATTTCTACAAATTTAACCAGTAACTATTTTGGTCAAATCCACCTTTAGCTGAATTAATGAGAACAAGGACAAGGACGCTGAAGTATTCTCCTCACCACAATGGAGGTTTTTCTCACTTTCCACACTGCATGGTCACTACATGGAAACTCCCAGAATGATGAGCAGTTCAGTCATGCTCTACACTTTTCTTTTCAATGAAAAGTGATGTATCGCCTTGTTTTGCTTTTGACAAAATATGGACTAAACACAAGTATACAATAACAAGAATCCAAGAGTAGCCCATACACACATCAACTATGTGTATGTTGTTTTTTTTTTTTTAATTTAAAGCCCACCATTCAGCTTATCTGTCTAAAGATATGGTAACAAACAGTTTGTTTCTTTTTCACTAATGATATGATGATCAGTCAGCTGAAGGGAGGGAAAGTCCAGGACAGCTGTTTGTAATTCAGTCAATGATCCAAATGTAAATATTTCAGCTTCAGGACTTCTGACTTACTGCCTCTCCCTCAGAGAGGTCAAACACTGGTGGCAGATACAACAGCACGTAATCTTTTGGCATATGGAAGTTTAACACGGGAATGATCCAGGAATAGTCCCTGCTATGTCTCCTCACCATCCCTCTGTTTCTTCATTTGTAATGTGTCACCATCTTAGTTCCCAAACTGTCAACTCATAGCTGGCACACACCATATGCTCCACTGTGAGTGTGTGTGAACACTCCTCAGACTGAGGTAAAGCAGTGCGTGATGGTGCTAAGTTAGAACCGTCTCCAGTGATGCACAGCCTCCTAATGTTAACTTTCCTAAAGTGAAATCGACAAAATAAAAAAGGAAAATTCTTTTCCCTTCTGGCTGAAGTTGAACTTAGTTGGACTTCTGGTTGTCAGAATTGGTACCACTTCTTATCTTTGTATTTCAGCATCATCTAAAGGGGAGAAAACATGAAAAACATGTTTTAAAAATGCCAGAATAATAAGATTTATAACCAGTTTCTATACCTTTCCAAAACATTACATCATTCTGAAACATTCCCCAGTGTTTTATATTTAATATTTATATTGAAAGCAAGAAGTAAGAACTGTTCCATTTCAAGGAAAAAAAAGACTAGGAAGAACTAGCCTAGAGGTCCTCATATTTCTTAAAGACAGGACATAAATTTTGGCTCAGCACATTCTTTGGTGATCTAAATTAATAACTTAAAAATCAGTTCACTAAAATGAATTAAAAATAATGCTTAAGAACGTGGTAAGTGAAAGGCTGAAGTTACTACTGCTGCTATGTACTATTCACTGAGCACTCAGCTCTGAGCCAGGCATGGCACGACACACTTCCCCTCCATGATTTCACTTGGTCCCCACAACAACTCTGAGTTAGGCATTGCTAGCCTCCCCATTTTATAAATGAGGAAACCAAGGCTTATACAGCTTAAATGAGGTAACCCAATTGTGAAACTGGGATTTGAGCCCATGTAGTCTAATTTAAGAACCCATGATCTTTTTTTTTTTAAGTTTCATTGAACTATAATTGACATACATACAAGTGCATATGTGAGTTTTGACATATGTATACACCTGTAAAACTGTCACCACAGTGAAAATAATGAACATACCTCCAAATTTTCCCTAAGTCTCTTTGAAATCCCTTCCTTCCAGTTTTACTTTTCTTGTCCCCAGGCAACAACTGACCGGATTTCCATCAATTTAGTTTGCATTTTCTAGAATTTTATGTAATTGGAATCACTGAATGAAGAACCCACGATCTTAATGACCTCAATATATTTATTGTCTTCCTCAGACTCTCAAATATGGCTTAAGAACAACATTTGGTAAAAGGGACAAGCTTGAGACTGAGCTCTTTGTTAAATATTTAGACCGTAGATATATTCTGCAACTGACAGAAGTGTTACATGACTGAGATCACAGTCAGGGGCCAGATTATGTCAACAAAGTTCTCGACCTAGATTGAAGGCACTAGCCTATACCTGGGGTGTGCTGGCCTAGCATAAGGACTCACAAAGGATGTCTGAATCTCTGAAAGCCTGGACAAATCTATTTCAGGTCAAGTTACTTCTTTCATGCATTCTAGGTGTCGACATTATTGAGCAACGAAGACTTTTGACTGAAAAGTTTACAGAAGAGCTATTACTGATAGATTGGGTACTCAAAAACAAAAATACCTTAATATGGTTCATCAGATAACAAGCTCAAAATGTTTTTGAAGGCGAGGCTAGGAACTAAATGTGTAAAGTAGCCCCGTGTAAAGCATCAAGGAGTGGCAGACCTGTGAGTCCAAATGAAAATCGTGTATTCCACCTGACAGCCTTTAAATTCAGTTTTCCAAGGGTACTATGCTGTCCAGTGAAGCATATTTGTAAGAGAGCCAGCACAATCCCCTGCTTCATAGCATCTGTTTTTAAGCTCCACCACGACTTCCTAGTTCCTCAAGGAGAATTCGTTGCAAAAATGCATCTCATTACTCCTCTGTTTGAATTGGTCTATAGACAGATTTAGTATTGTTTAGCTGAATAAAAACATTTGTCAATTTCAGTTATTTATATCCACCTAAAGAATCAGGAGAGGCAAATTATTTCCTTCTCTAGGAGAAGTTGGTAGTACAATCTGAGGCACTGAGAAAAATTCGCCGTTATTGCACTCCCTGAGAAACTGCTGCAAAGCCAGTGGTTCTGTTCACAAAAAGCCTGAAGGTGCAGGTTCCTTCAAAGTTTATAAACCTCAGTAAGAGACATATTCTTATAATGGTTCCCTCTGGTGGCAAAAATCAGGAATTTGCAACTGTACAGAGGATACACAAAAATTCATGTGTAGAAATACAACCGCTATAAAAATAATTTTCATACTTGCTTTACCTAGATTTTTTTGGTTTAAATATTTGTTTGATAGACATACCTCATGAGCATGTTTAGAAAACGAATCTGCACTGGATAACATAGCGGCGGTTCTTTCTTCCAGGTCCCCAAGTTTCTGCCCTCTTTCATCTAGTGCCAACCTGGCTCGTGCTAATTCACCAACAACTCCAGATGCTGCTCCTTTCACGCCTTCAATGCCACCAGGGCCAGGGATGTGCTGAGCAAGACTCCTTGAGGCCTTTCCTGAGGACGATTCTCCAACTGAACAGATTTGGTTAAGTGAAAGAGTAACTCAGAAAGTAAAAATTTTATTCATATAAAAATCCTACTACCTGATAGCATTAAAACATGATTGAGTGACAACATAATTGAAATATTTGTATATTTTGCTTTATAAGTAATGTTTTTATTATGATTGTTTTAATAATTTATAGATGCTTTTTCAAACATACAAAAACATATATAATAGGACTTGAGCAAAAAAGCAATAGGTAATTATTTGCTGAAATGAATAATGGGTATACTGACCCCAATTTACATAACTAAAAAAAATCACTCTTAAGTGTCTAAAAAATTAAAGATAAATTAACTTAAAGATATTTAAATTCAAAGATATAAATTTAAATATACATATTTGATTTAGTTTATTTACTCCATGCTTCCTCTTACTTAAAATACTATGCTTAGGCTTAGAAGAAAAATGTAGAATTTACTCATAGTATTTCTTTTCAGTCTCCAAAAGCTTCCTTTTCTTTCTCTCCATTTATCTTGTCACTTACCAAATGGATCAAATTTTCCTTTCAAAAGATCTCAGGAATTCACTGCTTCCTTTCCCTTTGTAATCTAGGTCTTACACTCAGATTACTGCAAAAGTCCTAAATTTCGTTAAAGACTGATGTCAGATTCCCTCTTCCTTCAGCATACATTTCTTTCTTTAGAAATATAATTCACATACCACAGAATTTGCCCTTAAACAATTCAGTAATTTTTAGTTTATTCAGAAGGTTGTGTAACCAGCGTCACTAATTCTCGAGCATTTCCATTACTCAAAAAACACCCCCCAAAACCAAAAAACCATGGTTATTAGAATTCACTTTCCTATTTCACACAAATGATTCTCACACTATGTGGCTTTTGTGTCTGGCTTCTTTTCATTTAACATCAAGATTCAATCATATTTTAGCATGTATCAATACTTCATCTTTTCCAATAACTAAATAATATTCCATTGTATGGGTACGGCTATATGGGGACATTTTATTTATCTAAATTCATCAGTTGATGGACATTTGAGTTGTTTTCCCTTTCTGGCTATTATGAATAATGCTGCTATGAACATTTGTATAAGTTTTTGTATAAACATGTTTTCAGTTATCTCGGGTATATCCCTAGGAGTGTAATTGTTGGGTTTATAACTTTACATTCAACTTTTTGAGGAACTGCCAGGGTTTTCCATAGAGGTTACACTATCTTACATTTCTACCAGCAATGTAAGAGGGTTTCGATTTCTCCACATTCTTGTGAACGTCTGTTACTGCATGTCTTTTTGATTTCAGCCATCCTAGTAAGTGAGACATAGTATCTCATTGTGGTTTTGACTTGCATTTCTCTAATGACAAATGATGTTGAGCAACTTTTCATACGTTTTTTAGCCATTCGTATATTTTGTTTGGAGAAAAGTCCATTCAAATCTTTTGCCCATTTAAAAATTGGGCTATTTGCTTTTTTATTGTTGAGTCATAAGAGGTTTTTTTATATTCTGGATGTTAGATTTTTAACAGATACTAAATTACGTTTTTTGATTTTTAATTTTGATGAAATCCAATTTATCTATTTTTTTCCTTTGGTTGCTTTTGATTTAGGTGTCATATCTGAGAAACTATCACCTAATCTAAGGTTGTAAAGATTTATACTTTTGTTTTCTTCTAAGAGTTTTATAGTTTTAGCTCTTACATTGAGGTCTTTGATCCACTCTGTGTTAATTTTGGTGTATGGTGTGAGGTCAGGGTCCAATTCCATTCTTTTGCATGTGGATATCCAGTTGTCTCAACACCTCTGTTGAAAAGACCATTCTTTCACCATTGAATTTTCTTGGGATCCTTGTAGAAAATCAATTGACCGTACATGTATGGGCTTATTTCTGGACTCTCAATTCTATTCCATTGGTCTATGTATCTATCCTAATGCCAATACCATACTATCTTGATGATTACAGCTTTGTAGCAACTTTGGATACCAAAATGTGAGTCTTGCATCTTTTTTCTCCTTTTCAAAAAAAATTTTTTGTGTGTGTGTATGTGGCTATTTTGGATATTTCCACTTCCACATGAATGTTAGGAACAACTTCTTTCTTTCTTCAAAAACCACCTTGACAAGGATTGTGTTGAATGTATAGACCACCTTGTGGAGTATTGCCATCTTGGCAATATAAAATTTCCAATCCATGAACAGAAGATATTAATCCATTTATTTGTCTTAATTTCTTTAAATGATGCAGTTTTTAATATGTTTTACTCTTATTTTTGTAAAATTATTCCTAAGTATTTCATCTTGTTGATGCTATTATAGTTTTCTTAATTTAATTTTGGTTTGTTCATTGCTAGGGTATAGAAAAGCAATTCTTTATTCTTTACATGGATCTTGTATCCTGAAATCTTGCTGAAGTTATTTATTGGTTTGAATGTTTTTATACAGCTTCCTTAAGATTTTCTATATTCAAGGTATGTCATCTGTGAATAGTTTTATTTCTTCCACTCCAACCTGCATGCCTTTATTTCCTTTTCTTGCCTAATTATCTTGGTTAAAGCCTCTAGTACAATGTTAAATAGAAATAGTGAGACCCTATGAATTCCAATATAAAATTTAGAATCAGTTACAAAATTGAGGGCGGGGAGTGGCAAGGATGTCATTAAGTGTTTATGTGTCTGTGTACCTGCACACATTGCTTTTGGGAGAACTGATACCTTTTATTGACTCTTCTCCTGCATGGACATAGTTTACCTTTCATTTATATGGGTATTTAACTCTTCTCAATAAAATTTGATAATTTTCTATTTTCTCCATGGAGGTCCTGAATATCTTGTTAAAATTTATTTCTAGGTATTTGATTTTTTTTGACACTCTTAATGGTAGATAAAATAATGTACCTACCCCCCACCCCCCAACAAGAGGACCACACTAATTCCTGGAATCTGTGGTTATGTTACATTACATGGGAGAAGGGACTCTGCAGATATGGTTAAGTTAAAGACTTAAAGACAGATTAATTATCCAGGTAACCCAATGTAATCACATGTATTTTAAGCAAAGAACTTTTCCCAGCTGTGGATAAAGAAATGTGGCTTTAGAAAAATAGAGAGATGCAACAAAGTTGCTAGCTTTGAAGATTAAGGAAGAGCTCACCAGCCCAGGAATATGGATGGCCTCTAGAAGATGGAAGAGGCAAGGAAACCAATCCTTCCCTAAAGCCTCCAACAAGGAACACACCAGTGGTAACATGTTGATTTCTAACCCACAAAACTGTAAGATAATAGAATTTGTTGTTTCAAGTCACTAACTTTGTAATTTGTTATAGCAGCAATGGAAAATGAATACAAATAGCAATTTTAAAAATTTCATTTTTAATTGCTGTTAATATGAAGAAATTTTATTTTTGTACGCTGATTATATCCAGTCAGTTTGCTAAACTGTTATTTCTACCAATTTAGTTACAGATTTTTTTGGTTTTCTAAATATGTCATCATATCATTCACAAGTGATTATTTTGTTCTCCCTATCTTATTATTGTAACTTTTATTTCTTTTTTCTTCCCCTTCCATACTCTATAGAGATTTTAATACAATGTTGAATGTATGTGGTGGTAGGATTATATCTCATTCCTTATCTCAAAGGAAAAAAATTTTAATATCTTTTGATGTTTCTGCATTAAATGTGATTAAATATTTGCTGTAGAGTTTTGGTGGTTAAACATTGTATAATATTTTGTAGCTAGTGTACCTTCTAGGAATTTTCACCAAAAATGGATACTGAATTTTAACACATCTTTTTTGCATTTGTTGCGGGTGGTGGTATAATTTTTCTTCTTAATCTGTTAATGTGGTGAACTACTGATTAATTTTTTAAAAATGATAAACCAGGCTTGAATTCCTGGAACAATGCAAACTGGGTCCTGGAATATCATTTTTATTACAGCTATACTAATATTTGATTCAAATTTTGTATCTATATTCACAAGTGATATTTGCCTTTATTTTTCCTTTCCCCTACTATGTTTGTTTTTGGTATCAAGGTGTGTTAACCTCACAAAAATTAGTTGATGATGGCATCTTCTTTTTGTATTATTTGAAAGAGTTTACACAAGAGCAAAACTATTTTTTCTCCTAAATATTTGGTGGAACTTATTAATGAAGCCCAATTTTAGCCAGAAGCTTACTTGCTATTCAGATTTTATTTCTCCTTTTGCCCATTTTGATGTTATATTTTTTCTAGAATTTGTTTATTTCACCTACATCTTCAAAAATTTTACTATGAAGTTATAAACTATGTTCCTTACTGTTTCTTTTAAATGGCAGCAGTATCTTTAGTGATGTCTCATTTCTCATTCTTGATGATGTTTACTTGCGTCTGCCTTTTTTCTTGCTCAACTTAAGCAGAGATTAATCAATTTTATTAGACTTTTAAAGAATCAACTTTAAGCTTTGTTGATTTTTTTCTATTATGTATTTATTTACTATTTCATTATCTTCTTTCTGCTTTCTTTGGTTTATTTTGCATTTTTTTCTATCGTTCTGAAATGGATGCTCAGTTTACTTTTTCATGTTTTCTATTTTTGATACTGAAAATGTATTTAAGGCTATTAAATATCACTCTCAATATTACTTTAGATGCATACCAATGGTCATGAATCCTTTGACACAAGCATTATTCAAAAGTATATTTCTTAATTTTCAAACATGGGGATTTAAAGTTAGCTTTGCTATTGATACAAGCATAGCTGCATTGTGATTAGATCACAAACTCTTAATTGATTATAATCCTTTGAAATTTGTTGATTTTTAAAAAAATCATCTAACATATGGTAAACTTAAAACAAAACCGTTTTATAATGTAAGTTTCAAACAGATAGCAAAGTAAAGAACTGTATAATAAATATCCATATATCTATTATGTAATTTTGGAAACAGATAATGTTTTTTGCCATATGACTGTGTGTGTATATATATAATTTTTGAATGGAATATTTAAAATTTATTATAGGCATTGATATTTTACTCCAAAATAATTCAAGGGGGAGGGTACAGCTCAGTGGCAGAGTGTGTGCTTAGCAGGCACAAGGTCCTGGGTTCAGTCCCCAGTGCCTCCATTAAAATAAATAAATAAATAAATAAATAAATAAATAAATAGATAGATAGGTAACCCCTAATCCTCCCTACCCCCCCAAAAAACCTCCCAAATAATTCAGTATACATCTATAATTTCACTACACACAGAATACATTTTATAAACATTCTCTGTGTGTGTTTGAAAATGTGTACCCTGCAGAGTCCTATACCTGTTCATAGGTTTAAGTTTCTTAATTGTATTGTTAATGTCTTCTGTATTCTTTTGTCTGCTGTTATATTTCAATCAATGGGTATATTAGAAGTCCCCACTATGACTGGGAAATTGTCCTTCTAGCAGTTATGTCCACATTGAAATAAAAATATTAGGTACATTTAATAGTGCCTTAATGTTTACTCTTTCTGATATTAACATAGTTGTACCAGCTGATTCAGCTGTGTTGTGCTCTTCTTGTTTTTAAAATTTCAATCTTTCTGTGCTCTTGTGTTTTAAATGTGTCTCCTGTAAGCAATATACATTTCCTTCTTTTACAACTTAGTCTGCTAATCTTTATCTTTTAAATAGAAGTTTTTTTTTTACCCTACCTACACTTACTACTGTTATTTACATTGAAGTGAATCTACCATCTTTCATGTGCTTTCAATTTATCTCACCTATTTTGTGTTCTTTCTTCCCTCCTTTTGGAAGGACTGTGATTTTCCTGCTGTTCATCTGGAAGTTATGTACTACTTTTCTAGGTTACATAGGTTACCCTAGAAAGTACAACATGCATCCTTAACTTATTAATGCTAATGGATACTTTTTACAAGTCTCTCAAAAAATACAGGGATCTCCGATCACCTTACATCCATTTACCCTTTCTAACTTCCTTGATTTTATGCAATATTTTGGGTAATATAATTTATTTATTTGTGTATATACATACCACAAGACTTTGCATTATAGTTTATAAAGATTGTATTAATTATATTTATGCATGTATTTATTACTTTATTTTGAAAGCACAGTTTCCTACATTTCTGACATTCCATCAAAATTATTTTCCCTCTATCCGATGCACATCCTTAGAATTCCCTTTAGCGTTTGATACCAAGGCTTATTTCATATTTGTTCACTTGTCTAAAATTGTCTCATTCTTGAAGAATATTTTAAGCACAGAATTCTAGATTAAGCACTATCTGCTGTCAGTATACAGAAGATCATCCTGCTATCTTAGCTGTTGAGAACTCAGTTTATACCTTGTTAGAAGGTATCTATCATTTTTCTCTAGCCACTTTAAAGTTTTTCTCTGTTTTTGATAAACCTTATTAGCATGTTATATATCTAGCTATGGATTTTTTTTAAACCCTTCTTGGAATTCATTGGGTTTCCTGAATGTGTTAATTGGTATCTTTTATCAATTCTGAAAAATTCCCAGTAATATCTCTTTAATGATTCTTCACATTCTTTCCTATTTTGTTTTTGAGAAGATCTAAACATGCAATTTCTATTTCTTTTATCTTCTCTGTATTTACATCTTTTTGTTTCTCTGTGCTACATTCTGGATGTTTTATTTTGATCTATCTTTAAGTTACATAATTCTTTCTTCAGTTGTATCTAATTTGTGGTTAAATTTATCTACTAAGCTTTTAATTTTGGTTTTTGAAATCTTTTGGGTTTAGAATTTCATTTTAGTCTTTTACACATTTGTATTGTTTTTATAGTTTTCAGTTACCTGATAAAATGTTCAGGCACGATACTTATCCCCTTAAATATAATGTGCATAATTATTTTATAGTCTGTGTCTGATGATTCCATATTTGAAGTACCTGTGATTCTGCTTCTGCTTTTTCTGTTTTATTGATCACAAGCATTGATTCCTAGTATTCCTGATTATCTGAATACATATTTGAAAAATTATTTCTAGAAATAATTTGAGGATTTGGAATATGTTATCCTCCTTGAGAGAACATTTTCATTTGAATCTGCCAGGTGCTGGGCACTTCAGCAGACTGCAAAAATCTTAATTGCAGATGGAAGTTTTCTAGGCCACTCAGACCATTTGAAGCTGAGCTGAAAGTCTGTCCATGTGTGTATGTGCTGATTTACTTCTAGTTCATCTTTACTCTTAAGCTGTGGTCCTTTGGGGTCCTTGCAAAGAGGAGTTACTTATCAGGGTTCTCATCCTTGACAGTTCTGTGGATCTACCTTGCTAGTCCTAAGATCGTGTACATCTCACCTGCTGCTTTAGATTAGCAGAGTGCCCCATGGTAAAAGTGGCCTGAGGCTCCACACTCACCGCCCTTATCTGTGGATACTGTCTTCACTATATTGTTAGCTCTTTGATGTTTTTTTAAAACTTTGTTTATTTATTTATTTGAGGGGGAGGTAATGAGGTTCACTTATTTACTTATTATTACTATTTTTCATTAGAATGGCAGAAAATAATTTTGTGTATTTTGCTGAAACATGGATATATTAGTAGTTATTACAGAGTAAAAAAGTGAACAAAATTTACACATGTAAGAAAAGTTACATGGCTTGAATGTTTCCATTTTATAGGTATATTATCCAAATTAAATAAATCAACTTACATAGTTCTTCTCTATCAAGAGATTGTGCACCACCTCCAAACAAGCCTTTAAAGAATCCCCTGTTTGGTGCTTCAGGTGTTTCTACAGGAGTGAAGAGTTCACCCAGCATTTCCTTTAAAATCAAAACAAATTGTAATTGTTAAAGTTTCAGGAAAACTAAACTATAATTCACAAAACCATCACGAAAACTCTTTAACTTAATCTTGTAACATTACCTGTTGAGATTCACAACAAGGAGTACATTTCAAATGATCAGATCTAGTGCATTCTGATTTTTTCAAACAGTAAGTTATTAAGACTAACTTGACTAAGAATAACTTGCTACTTTGGTTAGATTCCCTTTCTCACATTTCAAGCAAAGATGACATTCCTGCTTAAACTGTAAAGAGATTCCAACCTTTACGACAAAATGTTCACATAACTCTTATTATCAAGAATTGGTAACTATGAATAATTAGGTCTTCCTACATTAGAAAGAAGAAAATCTATCAGCAAGTTGAAAAGTCTAGTGTAATGATGATACACAGTTTTGGAATTATCTCCTTCAGCTGAGTCAGAAAATTAGTCATTTAGAAAGACACACAGACTTCTTTTTTTCATAAACATAGGAAGAGAATTATGCCAACATAAACATGGAATTTCAGAAAACTAACAGTGATATGGAAAGGCTTCTTTCTATATTGTCGTATTTTCCTGAAATTTTTGTCAATATTCTTCAGAGCACAGAAATGGTCCAGGAGACAAGAAAAACTGCTGCTATTTTTGTAGATGAGACACCAAAGAGGGAGGAGGAGTTTATAAAAGAAGGATGGTAGCAACATTATTTACAAAACAGCTCTGGGAAGTTCTACAAGCAAAATAAAAGCATAGTGAGGCTTTGAGAGTGCATTTCTGCCCATTAGAGAGAAGCTATGATAAAAAGGAGAAGTACACCACTGGTTCCAGGTAGCAGTTCTGCTGTATTTTGATATTATTATACTTGGGGATAATGTATGTAGTTTTTAGAGTTTCTTCCTTAGGGCTTGGCTAGGAAAGTTAATAAAGGATGTCCAAAGATTTTACTTTTAGGTATATCCATATTAATGTTGTCTCTCCAAATAGATTATAAATGAGAAGAGATAATATTAACACTATATAAGAAAGAGTTTCACTTATAATGTTGAAGTGAATTAAACGCTTTCCATTTTAATTACCTTTTCTCTGGGTTTCTATAAAGTGGAGTAAAACTGGGATGAAAAACTTCCTGAAATCAATAAATCAAAAGGTGTTGAAACCCACCATAGTATATACTAATACTTATTATTTAATTCAAGTTCATATTAGCCTCTATAACGAAAGTGATTTTAGGCAGATTTCTAATCTTTTTTATACTGTGCTTCACAGATTCTAATTTAAACTGTATCTACTACATTGATAAAACAAAAATGGCAAACAGCTACCATTTGAGTATCTTTTATAAAAGCTAAATCAAAAGAGTAATATGACATATACATAGAGTGATAGCATAAAAATATGCTTTTAAAGATTTACTTCACTTTAGAGTTATGGCTTATAGCTCTCAATTTATTTGGTGTTTAATTGTTTATTTGGTGCATGCAATTTTGTAAATGTAAAGTAAGAAATTTAAAAATTCTGAGAGTGTAGTTATAAATCAAGATTCACTATAGTGTAGTGGGATGAGTATAAACTTTGGAACCACATGGACCTGGGTTTCTCATCTCTGCCTTTTACTCACAGAGGCATATTAGGCAAATCAGTCTCTCTGGGAACTGGTTTCCTCAACTTTAAAAAGAAGTGATAATACTACTTACCTCTTAGGAATGTTACCAGGATTAAAGACAATGAAAATTAAAGATAACATATAAAATGCCAAGAGTAGATACTCAATGATGTACACACTAAGCACGGAGATGAATTAGAAAATATGCAATTAATTTATCATTAGATTAACACTGTGATCAGATATTATAAAAGGGAGTTTAAAATTTGAGTGTTTCTTAAAAACAGTCTACACCATCTACGCAGTTAGTATTTGGGGAGAAACACCGATATTAAAGAAGCATATATTACAGCAATATTAAATAGCATCTATAGTTATTTTTCACTTGTATTTAAATAAGGATTTTAACTATGATAAATTTAGTATCTAGATTAACTTTAATGACTAGTAAATGCTGGTGAAGTCTAAACAGATTCCTATTTTCTGTGATATTTCTTTACATCTAGTTAGAGTATACTATGTCTAAAACAATGTCTAGGACTTTTAAACTACTCTAAAATATGAATATACAGAAATACACTTGTCTGAAGTTAGACAACTGGATCTCATGTGTCGTTTGTGTTAACAAGCTTAAGTGGTAAAATTTAGGAGTAATTTCATGAATGAGTCAATGTATGTGCTTTGCTTATCACTAAACTCTTCTTTAAAAAAACTGAAGTATAGATAATTTACAATATTAATTTCAGGTTTACAACATAGTGATTCAATATTTTTTCTAGATTATACTCCATTTAAAGTTAATATAAAATGTTGCCTATATTCCTATGTTGTACAATATATCCTTATAGCTTTTTAATTTTACACATAGTAGTTTGTACCTCATAATCCTCTGCCCCTGTGCTGCCCCTCCCCTCCTTCCACTGGTAATGAGTTTGTTCTATATGTGAGTCTGTTTGTTTTGTTACATTCATTTGTTTTATTTTTTAGATTCCACATGTAAGCAATAACATAAAACATGTCTTTCTCTGTCTTACTTATTTCACTAAGCAACTGGCAAAATTTCATTTTTTATGCCTGAGTAGTATTCCGTAAATATACCACACCATATTTTCTTTATCCTTGATGGGGCACATAGTTTGCTTCCATAACTTGGCTACTGGCAGAATGGCAATCATCAAAAAGTCTACAATAACAAACGTCGGTGAGGATGTTAAAGAAAAGGAAACCCTAGCACACTGTTGGTGGGAATGTAAACTGGTGCAGCCACTATAGAAAACAGTATGGAGGTTCCTCAAAAAACTAAAACTAGAACTATCTTATGACCTAGCAATTCCACTCCTGGGTATGTATCTGAAGAAAACGAACACCAATGATCACAGCAGCATTATTTACAATAACTAAACCCTTTTAAGTACCTCAAAAAATAACTGATTTCAATAATTTTAATTAAGAAAACTCTGTAAGAATATTGAGTCTAAATAAATATCTTTCAAGATGAGTACAGCAATAAATTTCAGTACTGATGCATAATATATTTAAAAGAAGCTACACAGTTCCACTGTCATCAATTTTTTATATTACTGGGAGTTTTGTTTATAAGTTACAGTCCTGAGGTACTTAGAACAGTTATTAACTTAATTGTTTAAACTGAATTAATTGGTATGTCCCACTTCTTTATGATTATAGTAAGTTTTATTTAAGGTTCACAGATAAGTCAAATCATCAGTTTGAAAAGACAACTTGCAAATTTTCCTTGTTTTCACTCAAGATATGGTTAGAATAATGCTGTAGAAAGAAATTTAAGTATTTTAATCCATAAGCATATACTTTTGACTACATATATCTTAATGCTAATGAAAAAGTCCTAAAATCTATTAATTATTAAAAGTGCCTTTGTTGAGGTAACTGACATACAATAAACTACATATAAAGTGTAAAAATTGGCAAGTTTTGACATATACGTATGCCTGTGAAATCATGACCACTGTCATTTCCTTGTGACTCTTACAAAACCTTCTCTCACTCCCCTTCTTGAGCCCCTGTTTCTAAGTAACTGCCAATCTGCTTTCTCTTATATATTAATCTGTTTTTTCTTTAGTTTTATATAAATAGAATCATACAATACGTACACTTCTTTGCTTGGCTTACTTCACTCTGCGTAATTGTTTTGAGATTCATCCATGATACTGAATGCTTATCAATAGTTCTTTCCTTTTTATTGATGAATTTTATTCTACTGTATGGATATACTACAATTTGATTATACATTTATCTGTTGATGGGCACTTGTGTAATTTCCATTTTTTTGCTAGGACAAATAAAACAGTTACGAATATAAATTTCCTTTTCTCTTGAGTTAAAAACTAGGGAGTAGAATGACTACTCCTTTGGTTCATGGATATTTGACTTTTTAAGAAACTGTGAAGCTGCTTTTCAAAGTGGTTGTACTATTTTTTTTTTTTTACACTCCTATCAGCAGTGTATTAAAGTTGTAGATTCTCTACATTCTTGTCAAAACTTGGCATGGTATTCTTTTTAATTTTAGACTTTGTAGTAAGTGTTTAACGATATCTCATTGTGGTTTTATTTTGCAATTCTCTAATGACTAATGATATTAAGCATCTCTTCATGGTGAAGTGTCTGTTGAAATACTTTGCCCATGTTTTTATTGAGTTGTCTGTCTTCTTTCTATTGAGTTTTAAGGGTCCTTCACATATTCTGGATACAAATCCTTTATCAGATACATGCTTTGCTAAGATTTTCTTCCAGTCTGTCAGTCTGTGGGTTATGTTTTTATTACTTAAGTGTCTTTTGAAGAGCAGAAGTTCTAATTTTGGTGATAGTGAAGTCGTCAATTTGTTCTTTTATGAATGGTGAGTTTGGTGCCATAGCTAAGTAATCTTTGCCCAATTCAAATTAACAAACATCTTTTCTTAGGTTCCCTGTAGAACTGTTATAGTTTAAGGATGTACATGTAGGTCTATGATCCATTTTGGGTCAATTTTTCTATATAGTGTGAGGCGTGGATCAAAGCTTAGTTTTTTTTTTTTTTTTTTTTGCATTTTAACATCTAATTTTCCTGTCACAATTGTTGAAAAGACAATCCTTTCTCCATTGCATTCTCTTTGTGTCTTTGTCAAAATCAGTTTTCCATATGGAGAAAAGGGAGCCCTCGTATACTGGATATGCTGGTGGGAATGTAAACTGGTGCACCCACTGTGGAAAATAGTATGGCGATTTCTCAAAAAACTAAAAATAGAACTATCATATGACCTAGCAATTCTACTCCTGGGAAGGTATCTGAAAAAAAAAAATCCCCACTGATTTGAAAAAACACATCCAATATTCACGGAAGCATTATTTACAATTGCCAAGAAATGGAAGCAACCTAGGTGCCCATCAGCAGATGAATGGATAGAATGGACAAAGATGATGTGGTATCTACATACACTGGAATACTACTCAGTCATAAAAAAGAATGCAATTTTGCCATTTGTAGTGACATGGATGGACTTGGAGGGTATTATGCTAAGTGAAATAAGTCAGGCAAAGACAAATACTATATGACATCACTTACATGTGGAATCTAAAAGTACAACAAACTAGTGAATATAACAAAGAAAAAGCAGACTCACAGATACAGAGAACAAATTAGACAGGGAAAGGGGAGGAGCAATATAGGGGTAGGGGATTAAGAGGCACAAACGACTATGTATAAAATAAGCCATAATGATATATTGTACAGCACGGGGAATATAGCCAATATTTTACAATAACTATACGTGGAGGATAACTTTAAAAAATTGTGAATCACTGTATTATACACCTGTAACTTATATACTATTGTACACCAACTATACTTCAATTAAAAAAAAATCAGTTGTCCATGTATGTGTGGGTTCATTTCTAGACTCTCTACTCTGTTCCATTGATTTATTTGACTAATTTGATGCCAATATCATGCTCTTTTGACCACTGTAACTATACAATAATTCTTAAAATCAGGTAGTATTAGCCCTTCAACTTTATTCTTTTTCAGAGTTTTTCTGTGATTCTGCCTAGTCTCTCACATTTCCATGAATTTTAGAATAAACTTTTAATTCCTACAAAAAAAATAATCCCACTGGGATTTTGTTTGGGATTGCGTTGAATCCATAGATCAATTTTGGGAGAATCCATATCTTAATATTGAGTTTTCTGACCCGGGAACATATTTAAATTTATTCAGGTTATTATAAATTTCTTTCAATATTTTGTGGATTTCATGTAGAAATCTTTCATATTTTTTGTCAGATGTACACCCAAGTATTTCATATTTTTTGTTGCTATTATAAATAGTGTTTTTAAAATTTCAATTTCAAAATCTCCATATCTAGTACAGAAATTAATTTCTTCCCCATATTGACCTCGTATCTTGCATCCTTGTCAAACTCATTTATCATTTTTAGTAGTTTCTAGGGGGAGATTTCATTAGATTTCCTATATAGATGATCATGTCACCTGTGAATAATGACAGGCTTATTTTTTTCCTTCCCAATCAAGATGACTTTTCTTTTATTTGCCTGAATGCACCAGTGAGAACCTTAAATACAACACTGAACAGAAACGTTCTCTTTCTAACTTCCAATTTTAAGGAAAAAGAATTCAGTATCTCATCACTAAGTACAATGTTAGGTGTGGATTATTCCTAGATGCCCTGTAAGTTCCCTTTTATTCCTTGTTGGTTGATTTTTAAAAAAAAATTAGGAATGGATGTTGGATTTTTTCTATTTTTTTTTTTTTTAGTTTACTAATATGGTGAATTACATTAACTGATTTACAAATTTTGTCAACTCTGTGTTTCTGGGATAAATCTCACTTGGTCATGGTTAACTACCATGAGCAGCATTATCCTTCTGCTATACTGTTAGATTTAATTTGCTAAAATTTTATTTAGAAGTGTTACATCTATATTTGTGAAGTATATTGGTTTATATGTAATTTCCTTTACTTTAATATCTTTGTGTGGTTTGGGTACCATATTCTATGAAGCTACCATTAACAAGTTGGGAAGCATTTCTCCACTTTAATTTTTAGAAGAGTTTTGTATAGAACTAGGACTACTTCTTCCAGAAATATTCATAGAATTCACCAATGAAGCCACCTGGGCCTGGAATTTTCTTCGTCCAGTTTCTAACTTCAATTTCCCTAATAGATACAGTATTCTTCAGGTTATCTACTTTTCCTTGAGCGAGACTTGGTAATATCTCACAAGGAATTTTCCCATTTCATCTAAGGTTTTGAATTTATTGGCATAAAGTTGTTCAAAATATTTGTTATCCATTTTAGCATTTGTAGAATCTACAGTAGTCACTTCTCTCATTCTTAGTATTGGCAATTTCTAACTTCTCTCTTCATAATCAGTCTGGCTTGAGATTCTATTTTATTGATTTTAGAGATCAAGCTTTTGGCTTCACTGATTTTTTCTATTGACTCCCTGTTTTCTATTTCATTGATTTCCACTTGAATATTATTTCTTCCTTCTGCTTACTTTAGGTTTAATTTGTTTTTCTTTATCAGTTTTTTTCAGGTAGAAGCTGAAGTCACTGATTTGATGAGAATTTGTTTTCTTTCCTTTTTTTTTGTTTTTTGTTTTTGAGAATGACGACTTTATTTGAACATTTACACTTTATTTTACACCATACCTTATGTGATATTTTTAAAATAAATTGTTGCTTTTCATAGTGTTTATACACGATTACATCTAAAAACCACATGGAAAGTCAGCACAGAGACACAAACACCTGTAACACCAAATAGAGTTTGAGCTGACTATACACATAGTCCCCTTCTCTGGTACTATCATGCTAATTATCTGCTCCTGAACTTGTCAGGAATGGTTCCTATCTGAAGCACAATACCAAGGATGTCTTATAAAGCAGTGATCTGGAGAAAGTGAGAGTGAATTTTAATCAAGAATTGCAGGCCTTTCTGGAAACATCCCAGAGAAAAATTTTAAAGGTGTGATGCTAGAGAACATCAGTCATTTGGTCTCTCAATGAGTCTGCCAACACTGACTTTAATCAAGTGTTCAGTATGGCTTCCACATATCCCGCATCTCGATCAACCCTTATTCATATTTTGTTAAAGCCATTACAGCTCTCTGAAGGTGTTTATATCTAGTTTGTCTCTCAATAAAATGGAGTCTCCCTGATCACAATTTTTGTACTCAAGAGAATTTCTTTTCTAATATAGGTGTTTTAGTGATATAAATTTGCCAAGTATAAACTCTCAGTTGTTTTTCCTACTGCTATCCTTTCAAGTTCCCTAAACTTTTCTTCTGTAATGTCTAATCTGTTAATTTCATCCAGTATACTTTTCATCTCAAACACTAGATTTTCATTTCAAGAAATTCAATTTTGATCTTTTATATCTTTTGTGTCCCCACTTTTTAAACATACAGAATACAGTTATAGTTGCTTTAATGTCTGTCCTTCTGCTAATTCTAATGCCTGTGTTAGTTTTGGATTAGTTTCTATTGATTGATTATTTTTCCCATTATCAGTCATGCTTTCCTGTCTCTTTGAATGTCTGGTAATCTGACCAGATGCCAAACATTTTGATTTTTATTTTGTTGGGTGCTGGGTATTTTTAATTTACTCTTGAGTTATCTTGAGCTTCTTTCTGGGATACCAGGAAACATTTGATCCTACTGGGTCTTGCTTTCATGATTTGTTAGGCAGCTCTGGAGCAATGTTCCGTTTAAGGTGAAATATTCCTCACTACTTAGCCAAGACCTTCCTGAGTACTTTACCCAACTTCCAATTGCAGTACGCTGAGCAAAGACCACCTAAAGCATCAGGTCCTACTCTCTGGAAACTGTAAATGTTACCTTGTAAGGAAAAAAGGGTCTGTGTAGGTGAGATTAAGTATTCTGCCATGGACAAATTATCCTGGATTACCTGAATGAACCTTAAATCCAATTACAGCTGTCTTTTTAAAAGAGAAAGGCAGAGGGAGATTGGACACACAGAATAGGAGGTGGCAATGTGATCACTGAGGCAGAGATTGGAGTAATGCAGCCACAAGTCAGAGAATGCTGGAAGCTACAAGAAGAAGGAAGAAGTAAGGACCAGATTTTCCTCTAGAGCCTCTGCAGGGAGCATGACCTGGCCAACAGCTTGATTTTGACCCAGCAAAACTTATTTCAGACTTCTAGTTTCCAGAAATATGAGAGAAGAAATTTATGTTGTTTTTGGCCCCAAGTTTGCAGTGATTTGTTATAGCAGCCTCAGGAAACTAAACTACCTATGAACTATAAGATTTTTCCATCTGGCTATTGGAAAAGGTGCTGTTCCGGACCTGTCACCAGGCAGGGTGCCCTCCAATCTTCTGTTCCTTTCAGATCATTCTTTCCCTGGTCAGAGAGTTTATCCATAAGCATGTACTGAATAGAACTCTACTGAAAACTCCCGGACTCTGTAGATCTCCAGGGCCCTCTCTCTGTACAATTCTCTGTGCAGTGTTCTGGAAACTCCATTAAGGCATTAATGCTGGGACACCTCTTTCATCTCCTGTCTCTCAGGGATTACTTTCTTTCACTGCCTGATGGCCAGAATCTTGAAAACTGTTATTTCATGTTTCTGTCTGTTTTTTGTTGTTGCTGTTGTTGTTGTAGGCAACTTTTTTGGTTAATGTTAAATGAATGCACAATGTAGCAGGGCACTCTGGAAACCAAGGAATAGTGTTTAGGAAGTTCATGGTATTCTTCATTCAACAGATTTTTATCAAGGCATTATTTTTAGGCACTGCAAATACAGAGGCAAATACATCAATATTGCCCAAAGAAAACATTCTATCACAGACTTCTTGAACAGAGTCCACTTTTCATTTATCTTCATATCATGAAGGCACATAGCAGATACTTATTAAGATAAACTGAGTGTACTATTAAGTGACCATTTCATTTAAACATAAATAGGTGAAGTTTGCTGCAGCTATTGATTTTTACTAAAATAAGAGAAAACACTGATCAAAGGATAGAATAAATTGATTCCAGAAAAGTGATGAAGTTTAGAATTTTAAGTAGTTGAATTAAGATCACATTCGGGTTGAAATGAATTAATATATTCAATTGTCCATATTATTTAATATAGTAACATTTTACTAGTGAAAGGAAACACTAAAGGAAAATTTTGCCTTTCCCATGAAAAGCATGATTTTAATTCAGAAACTTAAGAATCTTTGAAAAAACACATCCACCCAAATGTAAGTGGGAATTTAATATATCAGATATGTAATTCTGTTTCATTCTCAAGATTTGTAATAGTATCATTAGAAGTATACTTCTAGTATGGCCTAGCTTACTGAAATAATACTAACATCTGACACTGAGCACACATTCTGTATCAAGTAAATAAGCACTTTATGTGCATTATCTCCTTTAATTCACATCAGACCCTATGACATTAGATACTATTTTTATCATTGTTTTAAAGATAATAAAGCTCAGACACAGTAACTTCACAGAAAGGCTAAGGTCGCATACTTGTGTAACTAGCAAGGCTGGGATTTAAATTCAGTCTTCCTGACTCTAAAGCCTATGTTCTAAAAATAAGCCACAAATTCAAATTTATAAACCAGTAAAACAGGGCTAATTAATTGCTAATATTTTCACTATAAAGTTCCCTAACAGTTTCTTCAAAATATCAAATACCAATTATATTTTAGCTCAAAATTTCAAGAGCACTTTTATTTTTAAAGGTTGACGCTAAACTGATCATTTCTAATATATATGCAAGCACATAGACACTCAAATATTTAAAAAAGATAAACTTTTGTACTTAAAGAATTTGTAGTCTCTCACAAATAGATCAACAAAAATATTCGGAGAAAAACTATCAAACCTTAGATTTTCTTATAATGTATATACAGCCTTATGAATACAGAGTATATGAGAAGGGATGACACAGTTTGCCCTAAAACAGATACAATTATTTTCCCATTAATATGCTTCTTTACAAAGGATTTTTTTTGTGTGTGTATAATAGATACTTATTCCATGTGAAGAGTGCGTATAAAACATATGTAATATTTTGTATTTCTCCCATCACTAGTGAGAAAAAATATGGATCAATGAGATGGAGTCCCTCTTAAAACAAGGGTCTGATGGAGAGACACTTTACCACCAGCCTCAAAGCATGTGCTCTGAAAGTCTCAGTAGAGGCTTTGAATTTTCTCATGTAGCCTCATTTGTACACTTCTATGAGTATAAGGGATGGACAGTATAAGGGACCTTAGAAAATATTTCACCTCTGAAGAAATTATAGTAATATTTTTGTTATTTACCTGAAGATTTTCACAGGTCTCTTGACTGTAAGTGAGTCTCTGGATTTCTGTAGGTGAAACAAGATACAACGCTTGTCCATTGTTGGTGAAGCAGAACGTTCTGGCTATCCGCATGTTGGTAAGGGGCAAGTAATACACATCCAATAGAGGCCTTAAACTTGGCAAACTTGAGAAAGAAATTAGAAACTTGTTAATAGAAAGGAAGGTTTTAGTCTTGAACAAAGTACTATAGAAGGTAAAAATGGCAGGGACCTTATAAACCTCATGATTTAGTGTGGGAGATAAAAGTGATTTGTTTTCCTCATATACTTGTTCACTATTAACTGAATGAAAATAAATTCTTAGTGTATAGGACTGTAAACAAATAAAGGCATTTCTTTCAAACTGAATATAATTCTGTAATATTATGTGTTGAGGGAGGAAATTATATATGTGTCTTAAAAAAATATCTGACCCTTACCTAAAAGTCATAATATGTCCGTTGGCACAGAAACACGCAAGGCAGATACTGTTATTCAATGATACAATATCTCCACGAAGCACAAATGAGGTCTCTGTAATGTTTTGCTTATAAGCACAGTTCTGAGTTGGCAGTGAGATTACTTTTGCTTGCTTTTCAGAACATATCACTGCATACTGGTTTTCACTAATTTCCTGAGAAGAGGAGGGGGATACAGAGACAGGTCTTCGTTTTTTCAGTTTCTCCTTTTCATCCTTTTCTTCAGGAACGTTGTGTTCTCTCCAGGGCTCATATGCAGGTGGCACTAAGCAGCCTGTGGAATCCAGGAATGCCATTCTCAGGATCGCCCCTTTTAACCTCAATATAGTACCTAAAATTGTGATTTTAGTAGATAACAAACATTTTAATCCACACAGCAAATATGTTTATTCCAACTCTGACACATAGCAAACACTCAAAAATATGCAGAATATATACTGAACTGAAATTGTACACTGGCTCGCTGACAGGACTCAAACCTCAAGCACGATATTTGAATCTAGAAAAAGATATCAATATTACATGCCACAAATAGATAACTGCTACCAAATAAATAAATGCTGGGATGTCTGGAACTAGGTCTCATACATGGCAAGTGTACTGCCATTGAGTATGGGAAAAAGTAGATGGTACCTAGAGCTGCACGGTCCAAAATGGCAGCCACCAGACAAATATGGCTGTGGAGCACTTGAACTGTGGCTTGTCCAAATTGTGGCATGTTATCAGAGTACAATACATGCTGGATTTAAAGACTTTGTACAAAAAAAATTAACAAAATATCAATAATATAAAAATACTGATTACATGTTAAATGATAATAGTTTGGAAAGACTGGGCTAAATAAAATGGTATTAAAATTAATTTCACTTGTTTTTTACTTTTTAAATATGGCTACTAGAAAGTTAAAAAATTTTCATTTCATTGCTTTATACTTATATAATATTTTATAGTTTGAAAAAATTTCTACATATTTTTTTCTTTTGTTTCTTAGATGAAGAGATCTCAATGTTTTCTCAAAATTTTCTTAAGACAAAATATTGTTTCCTATCTTTTTTGCATTTATTTATTTTGTCTATTGCAGGGTGGGCAGATAAAATAAAGGATGCCCAGTTAAATGTAAATTTCAGATACGCAATAGTTTTTTTGGTATAAGTATATCCCAAATACTATGTTATCTTTTCATATACTACATGGGACATATTTATATTAAAAAAATATGCTATTTAAAGTTCAAATTTAACTGGGCATCCTGTATTTTATTTGCTAAATTTTTCTAGGTTTGGCAGATAGACAATTCAATTATTTTAATCAGTTTGCTAATTTGGGAATGGTTATAGTCCAGATGAACATGTATGAGATAGTAATCACAGTTATGTAGATTTTCTAAAAATATACTAAGATGATATTTAAATATATGCTTGTCCTACAGTTGGCAGGATTATAGTATATTTTCCAGCACAAGCAGTGGTAACTGTTGAGTTCTCCTCTTGAGGGGGAAAAAAAAAATTGAGGATAAAGTAGACCATTTCAGGCTCTTAAGCACAGAAGCTCAACTAGTTGGAAAACACCTCTCTTCTGCTCATAATTCCAATACAGATAGCATGATATAAATGTAATTGTTATATTTTAAAATAGTCATCTTATTAAAAATAAACCTCAAAGATTCTACCATTGAGAAAGAACTCAAAGGTTCTTTTTTATACATGAAAATTATTTTATATCAAAGTAAATTTATAGCTAATTTGATTTTACTGCAAGTTGGAAAAATCTTAAATATTTATGTAGTTAATAGTAAATTATCTATATTTAATCCTTCTCATTTTTATTTATTGGAAACATTTGTTTTTTTATCACAAACTACTGTAGAAAATTTAGAAACTACAAATCAGTAAAAATAATAGAAATTACCCATAATCCCACTATTCAGTGATAATTACTATTAACATTTTGATTTTCATTTCTCTGTAGTTTTTTCCCAATACATATATTTGTTGTTTACTAATAATAAATGAGATTAGTAGGAATATCATCATTATGTAACTTTTTCTAACAACTAGGCATGTAGTATATATTAAAATATTGAGCTGAATGAATAAATCAAACTGTTTCTTTAAAGGTAGTTCAGAAATGCACATTAAAATCATAATTACATTTTAATTCTAAATTTCAAGTATTGTTAAAATTTACTATGTAAACAAGAAATACACTAATGAGCAAAATCATGTGTTTTTTTTTTTTCATCTAGATCAGCATAAATTAGTAATGGAAACCAGAATTCTCAGTTATCTCCAGACTTATCAGATTCCACATACATTGGATAAAATTCCATCTCATCTTCAATATATGAAGACTTTAAATTTTTTCTTCTTAAAATTTTCTATTGTCACCTTTTCTAATTCTTCAAAGAAGAAAAATAATCTAAGACTTCACACTTAGAGATTAAAAAATAGCCAAGTGTATAATGTTTAAAAATATACGTTTCTGTTTTTCTCCTAAATAAGCAGCATCCGTTTGCTTATAGAACATATTTTGAGGTGTTCTAGAATGTAATAGAACAAGAGTGTTTTTTTGTTTTCATTTTTTTACGTAGTAATCATTTTAGACATGATTCTAGGGTTAAAAAAATGCAAAACTTGAAAGGCTGTATAAATAAATGATATTCTGGAATCTTATTCCATGTATTCCTTCAATTAAAAACATAAGACTGTAACTATCCCCATTTAGAATTCTTAGATTGATTAGAAAATGAAAAACAAAGGCTTCTATTAAATTACAGTAAAGCTAACTTTCAATATAAGTACAGCACCAGAGCATACATACCACTTGGAGACACGATTACTGGCTGAAGAAGTCTTTGCTCTCCTCCAGGGGGAAGGTTCAGTGCAATGACAAGCACTGTTCCCAATGTAGTACCAACCCACAGACATGGCGAAGGAGATGAATCTGCCTTTCGAGTAAAGGTTTCACAGAAATGAAGAGCAGAGATTGCTTCTCGGGATTCTTTATCAATGCTGGTTACACTTGAACTCCGGGATCGACTGAAGGAATTGTCTTTTGTATCTGAAATGATTTAAAACGTTGTGAGATGCACAGGTTATAAAATATCATGGTTTTTGTTTGGTATAAGTTTTGCCAAATTGTTAATATACAACAAGACAAAATCTACAGCATATTTATTTTTAGTTTTCTTTTAATTAAAAACAATTTACTTTCATGCTAACAATTTTTTCCCTTTATTTAAATTTAAAACACAAAGGGACATTTCCACACCCGTCAGACCTGAGCTGGGTGCATTTCAGTGAATTTTGGATGTGTGATCTCTATGGTTTCGGTGCAGCTCTCTGTTGGTGTCCTGGCTACTTTTCCCAATCTTAGCCCTTATTATCTTCTTTTCTCATGGTGCCGTTTCTCCCTTTGGTAATACAATTTCATGATTAGGTAGAACTAGAAAAGTGGGTATTTTCAATTTTCTACATTTAAAAATGTATTTAGAAGTACTCAAATTCTACTTTCAAATTTATTGTATGATAGACTTTTTCCCTTCAAATCTGTCTACATGAAAGCCTTAATCCATAAATAGTTAGCTTTCATTCTTCTTGAATGCCATTTTAACTGTAATCAACATTCATCTAAGGCATTTTCCATCAAAATGTACAATGGTATCTAGCTCATACTTAACCTGATGTCACGTATATTCCCTTTATCTGACTCAGCTTGTAATGACAGGGATACTTCTAAATTATACTAATAAAATCTCTCTTATCTTTAGCTATCTTCTTCTCTGTGTTCAATCTCAAATCTGTTTCAAGCCCTGGCCCCTTTCACTTTACCTATACATCCCTGATGGGATACCAAGTCCCATGTTATTCCAAAGTTATTTCCTTCTTTCTATTACCAATCAACTTCCATTACCCTGTGTTTAGGCCTCCATCACCATTCATCTAGACTACAGTTTCCAAGAGATCTCCCTACCTCTACTTTGTCACCATTCTATTACAACTCACTTAAATTTTATAAGGTACAGTTGTAATTCTATCAGCTCTATTTTAAAAATCCTCAATGGTTCCTCTTATAATCTAACTAAGGTTTTTAAGACTTTCCACAAAATATCTCCAACGTAACTTCCTGGCGTATTCTGCCAATACTGCCTTACTTCAGTTCACTGTGGGAAATGAACCAAGCCATTCAGTGGTCTCCAAACATACGCGGCACCTACCTAATTTTAGACTTCGGTTCGTGATTTTATTTCTGACTGGTGCCCCTGCCTTTTCTCTACCTATCTAGATTGTGCATGTTCTCCATCTCAGGTACTGTCATCCTCATGAAGTTTATTCTGATGCCTACAACCATTTACAGTTTTTCTCTTTTGAATCTTGAGAGCTTTTTCTCTCTCTCATGGTACTAATAGTACATTTATTCTGTAGTGATTTCAGACTTGTCTTAGGCCTTGTTCTAACGTGACTGTAAGTTTCCTAAGGACAAGGGCTGTGCCGTTTTGATCCCCTGCAGAATTAAGCACAGTGCCTTGCACATGGAAGCATTCAACAGATACCTGCTGAGGGCAGATTTACAGTTGAAAGTATGTAAAGCAATATGTTTCTGCTGCATCACTGGGATATGTTAAAATTTCGAGTAGCTTCTACTATTCACATCCAATAATTCACTGCTGACATCACATGCTCTTAATGCTACCATGAAAGAAATGACTTTTTTTTTGAGTTTTGACAATAGTTATGATTTTATTATTAAAATATATATTTACATAGTGTTAAGAAAATGAAAAAGCTAAGTGTATGTTAGGTTACTACTCTAGTGCCTTGTTTCTTTTTTATAATTTTTTAAATTAAAGTATAGTTGGTTTATAATGTGTTAATTTCTGGTGTACAGCATAATGTTTCAGTTATACATATATATACTCCTTTTCATATTCTTTTTCATTATAGGTTATTATAAGATATTGACTATAGTACCCTGTGCTGTAAGAAATGACTTTATAAGGTGAAAAATAAAAATACATGTTCAAGTCTTCTAAGCTGTATTTTATTAAATAAAAAAGGTATAATTGAATCCTAGTTACACTAGGAATTTTGTAATCAAATTTACATTCACAGGTTAAAAAATATTCTCCCAAATAATAATTACATACAGCATAAGTTTGATTATAGCTAGCCTCTGAAAATAAACCATCACTAGTTATGAAAACAGCATGGGTTATTTCTAACTATAGTTTCTAAAAATGCTTTTCTTTTGCCTGAGTTGTACTTTCTGTTACAGATTATTACATGATAGAAAAGAACTACTTAATGTAAATGAAACAACTTTCCATAAACAACAGTTCATTACTGAATGAGTTTGTAATATGATATTGATTCCAAATGTTAACTCTTTATGCTGCAAAAGTTATTTTAGTAAAATAACAGAAATTAAAAATTTATTTTCCAACAATAAGAATATTTGTTACTTTAATGAAACATACACATACAAGGTGAACAGACATAATCACCTATATGATCAGTTGTGACCTAGTGATAAAAATGAAGATCAGTGATACAAGAAAATTTGATAATATAAATTTCAATGTAAATTAACCTTCATAAAACTTTTACTGTTATTTATTAATATTACAATAGGTGATTCACAACAATCGATATTTTAAATGTTGATTCACAGGCCAAGCAGACATTATTTTAATTTAATAGACTAATTTAACTATATAAAATTCATGAACTGTAACTGCATTTTTAGTATATGATTTCTCTATAAAAATTATTTACAAAAAATGCCAATGGCTATATCAATATTGAAAAATGAACTGAATCAGAATCAACTTTGAACTCATAGAATTAGGCTGCTTATTTTATCTGTCTAGAACTGTTTGAAAACAAGTCGAAATTTTCAGCAGTTCATGAATTAGTACTTCCACTGACTGCTATTAAGTTAGATATTGTGGGTCTTTGTAGCTTAAATTTTAGAAACTGGGCAAGCTAAACAAATAGAATAGAAATTTTCATTTTAACTGCAGTAATAAGAGCAGATATGAAAATAGCTACCACTAAGCAAGGCTACCATGTGCTAAATGTGATTATAAACTTTACATGTATCATTTTATTGACTCCACATAACAACCCTGAGAAGTATTATCAGTACAATTTAACAAATAATAAAATAGAAGCTCAGACAGAAAATGACTTGCTCAGGATGAGAAAGCTAGCTAATGGAAGAGTTCGAATTTGTGCCCCTCGTCAAATCTAAAACTTTCCATTAGCCAACTTCAGATAGACACAGGGTTAGTCATATAACCAGTTTCATATGAATGGAGGGTTTTGGTTATTATTGAGCATTAAAGTTCAGTCTTTAGGTTAAAAAAAAATAAACCTGAATGTGTGGTCTTTCTGGCAGATCTAAACCCAGAAAAAAATCTGTCATTAATGCCTCTATCCAGCTCTAGATGATACAAACATTTCATAAAATCGCTGCTTCCTTGTTATTCTCTGGATGCCTACAACATTCTACTCGTATGTACTCTCCTGCCCACATAGAGCCTTAAGCAACAAAATTCTACATCTCCCAATCAAAACATAATGCCTAGAGGTAAATTTGGGCAGGGTACAAATTAGGACAAAAAACTTATTCACTTTAAGATACATAACAGTTTGATATTTTGCCTCCTGTTCCTGATACTTGAAAAGTGACATCAGAAGTCTAGCAACATCACCCACGGTTTCTGAGTTTTGGGCCATGGAATCTAGAGTGAAGCTATGCTGAACGTACACTGTTGCACAATTTCCCTATAAGCAAAAGTGAATTCTACTCACAGAAGCTTCCACAGCTGCAGGACACTCCAACAGCTCAGCTATTTTAGCAACATTTGGCAGTGTGAGCCTATCAACATAGCTGTTTCTCCAGACTGATTCTCTGGCCAGCGTAAAAGAATTACCAGCTAAGAATCTCTACCGAAAAAACAGTTCAGCAGCACAATGACTTGAAGGGAAATTATTTAGGTAACATGAATATTGTTTCAAGGTATGTATTAAAGCTATAATCGGCTTAGGGCACTGAAATACATGGGCACACAGGTAAAAGATAAACTGAAAAAAGATGATCTACAGAAGCATGGAGCACACGCTCTGATTAAATTACTTAAATAATCCATAAGTGTGACTATTCTTCTAAAAATTATTGATAGGATATTTTTACTAATTTTAAAAGTACTTCTACATGTGTTTTCTCAGATTTTTAAGATACTAAAAGACACAAAACCATTTTCACCTAGTAGTATTTAGTGTTACTGAAATCATGGGCCTCTTTGAGAGTCTGATGAAAACTCTGAATCCCTTTGTTGGGAAAAAAGGCATAAAGTAATCCTCAGATACACTTGGGTTCAAATAACATCTTTCATTTTTATAGTAAAGGGGACTGTGCTCTTCTCAAAACGTCCTACATTCCAGAATTAATTCTGGTTAACACTGGTTAACACTGGTTCTCTTAACACCAGTGATACTAATAAATTGTTTTTCCTATGTTCAGGAATGGAACATTTTACTAATGACAGTGGAAGGTATTATGCCTACTCACTCATAATCACATGCTTTCTATCAGTATAACTAAGACTATGATTTGGAAATGCTAAAATTAACATGGCAAAATGGACCAATACCTAAGTTTATATTATGCATAATAAGATAGTCAAGGAATCTAGAGAATAAACAGTGAGAAGATGAGGTGAGTGAGCAAATATAAAGGAGAAAATCTAGTTATTTCCAGGCTAAAGATAGGTGAAATCATCATTATGCAGTCATATTTCTTATTCAATTAAAGGCAATAAAAATGTCTAAAATGAAAAAAATGAGCTTAAAAAGAAATCCAGCTTTATATTTACTATATGGAATCTTTATCTTTATTGGAATGCCATTTACCCCTATCCTGGGATATTAGGGAACTGTTTTTGAGCTGGATATAATAAACCAAAAAGAATATCTGAATATAGTCACTCTGCTCTCCTAATGGACGGGTTGCATAGAAAGTGCTATAGAAAAAGAAATATTTCCCCAAACTTGTTATCACCAAAAAGTAATAACGATTCTTGATGTAAGAGATTCACTGCAGTACAGAAAATTAGTAATTTATTTTGAAAATATTAAATTCTTATAAAATCTTGTAAATCATAGAGTTCAAAATAAGTTTTCAGACAGTTAATAGAAATTAATCTGGAATCACACAGATTTTAATCCCACACTAAATTTTGTTTAGATATGAAGTATGAGAGGGCTGAGGAAATATACTATTTTTGGTTCACTTAAATTTATATTATAATTATCTTTTATTATTTACAGATGGCATCCTAAAGGCTATTAATCCTTAAACATTTTAGTCATTTTACAGTTGATTTTCAATGAAAACCTAGGCTATGGTCATTTTATATCTCCTGATTTCCTTACTTCCCATTAAAGAGAGTTAACTTCTATGTACTTTCATTTATTTATTTTACTTACCTAAGTCAGGCTTTAGGTCAGTAGGCAAGCTTAACTTCCTCGACATCTTTGCTGAAAAATAAAATGCATTTTTAAAGTTTTGAAGAATATTTTTTTATACTTAAGTCATGCCAACTGCTTCAAGACAGGAGTGAATATTTTTCTTACTAAATCTAGATGCTAAGACAATTAAAATGATTAATAATGTTATGGGTGGAATGTAAATCACTTCAATTTTTAAAAAAGTTTGTACTTACGTGATGTAATCTCTGTGTGCTTGAAGCTCTCACTTTAAGGAAGCCTTGTAAATTCTAACAGTTAATTATTTCTTAGACTCACAGGAAAGGGTTAGGCTTTTCTAAGAGAAGCAAAGTCATTTCTCAGAAAGAAGGTGTTGCAGATAAAGAAAACAGAGGCATAAGACTGAGTTTGGGTATGAGATACAATAAAATTTTTCCAGCTCCTCATCTTCACAGTGATTTGGCTCATTATTTTTAAGGTAATCTCTTGAATATAGGACAAACCTATATCTACAAATTGAAGTATTTGTTTACATCACAAAATATTTGGCTCACCCATTTCTTCAAATATGTTACCACCTCTATTCACATTTTAGTAAAAAACAAAAACACAAAATCATGCTCAGTCTAAAATTAGAGTATTTACAAAACCATCAACTAGATACTATATACTATATATACTATAGATACTTTTATTTTGTATTGGAATAATAAAAAAGCCTATGTGAAAACTTACTGGAATTCACTTTCCATCCTCAAAATCAGTTATTGCCTTAATCTAGGAAGTGATTTAAAGTTAGGAGGCGTTCAACTACATCTAATATGTTAGTGGCATTGCATGCGTAACAAAATGGTGCTTCCTATGTGAAATTTTGAAAAAGCATTTGTTTGTTAATACATGAATGTGTATATTGGGTTAAATTTTGGACTGTTAGGAGATATTTAAAGAACAGACCCTGCTAGTCCATAAGGGCGCCATGTAACAAAGAGAAATCCAGTCATAGTACATAACTTCCACATCTAAAAAAATGATAAATTCAGTGTTAGGAAAGAGGCATTAGGCAAATTGGAAAGGGATGGGGGAAATCAGGTTTTTATTTCTAAGCTTCATTAATCAGCATCCATTAAAAAATAAAGTTCAAATATATGAATTGGTTTTATCCTATTTTTTACACATAATCAATCTCAATTAAAAGTTAAAATGTAACAGAAAACTAAAATAGCCAAACAAAATCTACAGTTGGTTGATCTCATATAAATAGCTATTATATTTAACATCCAATTCCCTTAAAATCAGAAGATATTATACCTTCCTCAAATCGTTTTCTAAACTATGACTCAACATTTTTTTCTAGAATACAATATTAAACACTTTTGAAAGAATCAGAGATTTTAACTATTTATCGTAGGTATAAAGTACATAGACTGATAAATAACTATACAATGTACGTGATATCTGAAGGAGAAAAGCCAGTCTGGTACAGTCTCTAAAGATAATCTTTCAGAATCAGATGATGTGAATGCCTCTCTAGACCCCCTATTCTTGATTTAAGTTATTCTAAATCTTCAGGGCCTGTGCTTGTAAAACTTGAATGTGTATACCAATCACCTGGGAATCTTATTACATCAGATTCTGCGGTTCTAACAGACTCCCAGGAGATGGTGATGCTGCTGGTTGGTGGACCACACTGAGCATCAAGGTCCCTAGACTCAAAGCAACTTCACAATAGGAAACAAGACTAAGTCATCAAACCCATTATGGAGATACAGTAAGTCCACAACAAATGTTTCTTGAATAAGCTTCAATATCTAGTTTATAAACTGTGGAAGTGTAAAGTATAGTGGAGTACAGTGGTTAGGACTGGATTTGGAATCAGACCAAATATGAGTTTGAATCTAAGTCAACCAACTACGAGGTGTGTGACTTCAGGCCAGTCACTTTGCCTCTCTAAATCTCAAACTTCCTCATCTGTAAACAGGATAGATAATGATAATTTCAAAGTTGTGAAGATTATATAAGATGACATAAGCAAAACATTAAGCATAATACCTGACACACAGTATGAATTTGAAAACTGTTAGTTATTATTTATTAATAAATAACTTTTTGCATAAACTGTAAAGTGTTATGCAGGTGAACTATTAATATACTTGCAAATAACTCAATATTTCTTTAGTCTAATTCTAATTCCAAGTAACTAAAACAGAAAAATGGAAAAAAATTTTAGGACATAAATATAGAATGGCATATATAACTATAAGCTCAACCTCTTTTAAGTTCATTAAAATTTTTTTAAAACTAAATTTAATATATCTAAATATAACAAAGAAGATAAATAACCTGAGTAATTTATAAGATATTTTTATGGGAAAGGGTAGAAAGGAGGAAGTGGAGGGGGGGATTTAAATCCTTGGCATTCTTGTATAACTTGTATTTATGTCTTCAGTTTCCATAGCCCTTTCTTCTGTAGTTTCCATCCAGTCATATCTACTACACCCATCCAATGAATTTATCACTTCAGCTATTGAACTTTACAGTACTAGTATTTTCATTTTATTCATTATGAAGTTTTTATTTTCCCTGCTGATAGTCTCCATCTGTTCATTCACTATGACCATTTTTTCCATTCCAATACTTGAACATACTATAGAAGCTGTTTTAAAATATTTGGTTGCTAATTTCAACATCTAGGTCATCTTGAGGTCTGTTTCTACTGATTTTTAAATTCCTGATTATGGGTCATATTTTTCTACTTTTAATTTTGAATCTTGCCTGGGAACTTTTGACTGAATGCAGACATAGTGGATATTATGTTGAAGGGAGTCTGGATTATACCATCAACCTTAGTAAGTGTTTTGTTCTGCCATGCAGTTAAATTACTGGTGGATCCTTTTTGTTTTAACGGGATTGACTTTATTCCTTGTTAGGGTGGGTCTGTTTCAGTTCGAACTTAGTTCTAGAGTATGACTTCTATACTACAGAAGTCATCTTTACTCTTAAGGAGTGGCCTTTTTGGAATATCAACAGGATGACTGAGGTGCTCAGGAAGGTCTTACTAGTCTACTCCTAGCTTCGCATGACCTCTGGTACCACTAGGCAGCTCTCGGCCTCACAGCAGGCGGCTGCTACTAGGCCGAGTGGGATCTTCAAGCTCACATGTGGCCCAGCCCCAAGGCAAGGACCTGCACTGAATCTCTACAGACTTAAAGAAGTTCCCCTCGGAGCAGTCCTTCCTTTCTGTTGCCCTGCCTCACAAATTCTAGTCACTCCAATTCCTGCTTCCTTAGCTTACTGAGATTGCAGCTTCACTTGGGTTCCACTCGCTCTGCATTGTAAGAGGAAAGTATTCTCTGATAGAAAGCTGGGGAGATTGTGGGGCTCATCTCATGTTTTTTCTTTCTCCTGATGATGACCGTCCTGGACTTCCTGTGGCTCAATGTCTGGAAAGAAGAGCCTCATATATTTTGACTAGTTTTACTGTTGTTTTCTGCAAGAGGTTAAGCCCTAAACCTAAGGTCCAGGTTGAAATTTAGGCTAAACGTTTCTATCTTTCAGTTTTTGTGACTATTTCTGGGGAATATCCTTGTTTTCAGGTCTGTCTAGTCAACCTCTTTGATGGCAGGTCCACAAGAGGCAGATCCATCTCTGGAGAACCTCTAGTCAATCCTCTCAGCTTATATACTGTACTCTGGTTATAATTCTGTGAGGAAGCAGTTGCAGACTTCATCCCGCATTTTCTGAAGCTCATGCTTTTATTTCTCAGAAGTCTCAGAAGTACTTGCCAACACAGTTGCCTTGCCAGCTGATTTCATTGCACTGAGAAAGAACCTTTTGTTCATGTTCTGAAGTTACTCAATTTTCAAACTGAAGACATATGACCTGAACAAGTTCTTGAAAGACAAACTGTTTCTCTCTTCTTCACCTGTGTATTCTTCAACTCTTGCCCTTGTACCCCGTATCTTCCTTGCTTTGACATCTTTTGTCACTTTAAAGTATAATCTAGCTCTCTTTGTGCCTTTGTCCACAGCAGAAAGAATGAGAATGACAGTAAAGAAGTTTCTTCAGTCTGAAGAAAACTGGAGTCAACGATATAGTCCAGCAGGCTGTTAACATGAGTCTTTGCTCTCTCTTCTTAGAAACCTGATTGACGATATCAAGCTGACTGGCTGAATAAGCAGTAAAGAGGTGCATTTGCTTGGAAAGAATTATGAAGTTATACTGACCACAACAATCATGTCTGCAATGGCGGTTTCAGTATCAAGGAAAGATGCATGATGTTCAAGAGAAGTAAATCTTAAAGCAAGGGGACTCCTTGAACCAATATACCACAGGTGACAGTTTCATCACGGCTGAAGCTTTTTAGTCCTTTGCAACTGTAGAAATCTCTGTAGAAGTTTCTCAATTATAGAGATGCTTATTGCTGCGCTGAAATCAGACAGATGCTTTGTAATCTTCTCTTAGTTTTTCTACCCACTGTGTTCCACATTTATTTTCCTAAGGAAGGTTTCTTAAAGGAAAACAGTACTATAACTTCTGCTTTTTAGAATGTGACTTTTACATTAATCTACCAGCAATAAAAGGTAAAATGAATTATTATGACAATATGAAGATGCCAAAAAAAGCAAACTGATCTTTGTATTGAGAGAGGTTCAATAATTAGAATAAAGTGACAATACCACTTTTCTCACCAGCTACAGAGGTCCGGTGCAACTTGTTTCAAGTATAATGAACTAGCCATTTGAATTAGCCATTTGAACTAATATGTCATTTGATAATTAGCCATTTGAACTAATATGTCGATTTCTATCTCCCATGCTAGAATATAAATTGTATGACAGGGAACAGAATTTATCTTGCCAAATACTGCATTTCTGTTTGGGCCTAGCACTTAATGTGTCTCAAATAAACATGGTTAACGAATGAAAACATTTTCTATAGAACAAAAAGTATTACATAAGCTTTACATAATAAGTGGTATGAGCTGAATTGTTCCCCTAAAATTCCTATGTTGAAGCCCTAAACCCCAGTACCTCAGAATACTTTTTTGTAGCTAGAGCCTTTAAAGAGGTGATTAAGTTGAAATGAGGCCACTAAATGTGAGCTCTAATCCAATGTGACTGGTACATATGAGAGGAAGAAATATGGGCACATAAGAACACCAGGGGGGTTCATGTGTCTAGAAGGCAGGCCATGTGAGAACACAGCAAGAACACAGTCATCTGCACGCCAAGGAGAGGCCTCAGAAGGAAAAAAAACAAAAAACAAAAAACAACTGTCAATTCCTTGATCTTGGATTTGTAGCCTCCAGAACTACACTAGACAAAATAAATATCTATTGCTTAAGGCATCCAGTTTGTGGTAGTTTCCTATGGCAACCCCAGCAAACTAATACAATAAATAATGACAGAAAATAAACTGCCACATTAATAGTCCCATTCAAACAACAGATGATAAAAACATTATTTCAGTAATGGAAATGTAATTTGGACTAATTTTCTTTGTTAGGAAGCATCAACCAAGTTACTTCCAAAAAGATCACTGTATATTCCATTCTAATGTAAGAAAAAGACGATTCTATATAGAGAGAGATGCCTAAATAGTCAGTACTGGTATATAACACACAAACAGACTTTGCTGAACAGGTTTTATTATGATTGGACAGAAAATACATTCACAAATAGAATTAAAGTTTGAATATACAATATGTTATACTCTTCAGGTTTTACTCATCTGAAAAAAAAAAAAAGAATTCAGTTAGAAGAACTCCAACTTGTATAATGGTTTTAAAGTACCTGCCTGTGAAATTTAGTTCTTGACCGATTAAGGCTAAGTAATAATTGTTTTTCAAAGTAGGAAATATTAAAGTTACCTGTAAAAACGGTATGACTGCACACTTGATTCATCTTCTCTTCCAAGATGAGCTTTTATTCTTTCAATGGCCATGTTGTGGATTAAATATAAAGATGAACTTCTATAGATGTAAGAGCCGCATTTTGGATTGAATGTTGGGGAATATAAACTAGAAATATCAGTACTAATTTGGGTTTTATAGTGAATTAGAATAATTTTAAAACTTAAAATTCTACTTAATTTCATACATACCTTTTCAAATTCATTTAACTCCAAATAAACCTCTG
The DNA here is from genome assembly GCF_048564905.1 of Vicugna pacos. Taxonomy (NCBI): domain Eukaryota; kingdom Metazoa; phylum Chordata; class Mammalia; order Artiodactyla; family Camelidae; genus Vicugna; species Vicugna pacos. The sequence continues at coordinate 62,610,041 of NC_132994.1, read as the reverse complement.
GGAATTTATTTTTCAAATTTTAAATATAAGTGAATTGGGAAGACAGCATAAGAAGAGACCACACAATCCGAGAGCAGGGACATGCTGTATAGCATATAGTCAAGACACCTGGATTCTGGTGTTGGCTAAGTCACTGCCATGGGATACTACTTTGGATATGCCATTTAACTTCTTTGAGGCTTAAATTCTTTCCTTGAAAAATAAAGGGGCGAGAGCTAATTTAAAATTGTAGGATTTAATGAGTTAGTGATTTAGAATATAACGATTCAGAACAAATTTAAGTTCTGTTAGAACACTTCAATGTAAAAAAGAAATCACTGGGACTCAGGTACAGGAGAACTAATGAAAACAGCACTTGGACATTATCTTCATTTAAACTGACTTAAAAAATTACTTCTGTTTTTTGTTAATGAAGAAAAATCATTCCCTGAGTAACTGCTAATTCAGACATTTGAGAGATAAAAAGGGGCCTTGGAGGTAAAATCCTTCCTATATTAACAAATACCATATGAAAGTTATTTAGTATAATGTCTAAAACTTAGGAGGTGTTCATTAAATAGAGTTATTATTTCTATTTGTTTTAGCACAGCAGTCATTAAGTCATTATACTTTTGAATTTTTATTCTTTAATCTCTAGTATTATTTCCCCCTCACAGTTTCATGTAATCAATTTGATAATCATTCCTCCCATACGAAAGTTAGTAATTAAAATGGGACATGAGCAGAGTTGTAGACTATAGAATCCAGCTAGAAATGTACTTTCAGAATTAAATGGAATCATAATGAAACAGAATAATCTCTAGAGAAATTTAATCATGTAATTTCAAAATCTACCAAACAATGCTAACATCTGGACCATATTCTACCCATAAGTATATCATGAGAAATTTGTTGAATATTTTAACAAAGATACACATTTTAGGACTATTTTTATAAAAACTTGAAATAATAAAAAGCTTTATATATTTTTCTGTTTCTGAAATTTCATAAAATGTAAATAATGAACAAATAAATTGATAACCAATCTTTTTTTTTTAAGTGATTTACAGAAATTGCTAACTGACTACAGGAAACTCATTGATTTTGGAAACATTGCTCATTAAGATTTTGCTAATAAAAATTAATTGTAAGGTATGAACAAGTAAAAGAAATCACTCTATGTATTTCACATGTACATTTACCTTTCTTTAGGGATGCTACAGTTGCATTGTACTCTGCTATATTTTTGCTGTTAAATTCACAAGACTAAAGTTATGTCTTTTTAGGCTCTTATTCTTATGTGTGAACAAGGAGGTCACTGTCAGTATCATTTACCTGAGTTAGCTGTCAGTCAGGAAACAGTGAAGCTAGCCTTTGGGTGGATAGGTTAGGGAACTCCACTGACTGCTCTAGATACTCTCACTTAAGTTTGCTGTTTGAGGAAAGTAGACTTCCAGGCACTGTTACATTATGTTTGGGTGATGGGTAGCAAGATGGACAGAACTTAATATAAGCCTTCTTTTTCCCAGGTTACCACGTAGATAGGACAGGGTCATAACCAGATTATCTAGTTACAAATCACACAGTAAAATTTGTTTTTGAATCTTTAAAACTATCAGGAAATTGTCTTAACAGAACTATAGAACCGTGTTGAAGAGGAGAAACAGTGGAGTGGGCTACCTGCGTGTAAATCACGGCTCTGTCATTCTCTAGCTGTGTAACTAATAGATATCTTACTTTAACTCATAGTGCCCTCGTCTGTAGAACAGGGAAATAACAGGAAGTAGCTAATTGAGGTTTCTGAGTAAGAGAAAAATATTTATAAACGACAGACACAGTGTGCCAGGAAAAATGTAATTGTTAAGTATATTTTAAAAAATTACTGTTATCATCTCAGCTGTACTGTCAGGCAGCAAAAAAAGTTGATTTTTCATGGTTGGGTTAGATTGTTAAAGTGTGAATAATATCCAATACATACCCTGGCTCTGTCCTCTCCAATATGATACAAACAGCAGTTACTTTCAAGGAATAGATGAAACTTAGGGACAAAATTTCAGAGCCAAGATATTCAGTTAGCTTTTTATACAAAACATTCTTTAACCAGTGCCAGCCTTGGAGGTTCTAGGCTTAATTCTTATGCTTTCCCTTTTTAGGCCACCACATAACTGCCTAACCTGAAGCCAAAAACGTCTGTAGACTGAGGAAGAGCAAGGTGATAGTTTTATGAGGTTCAGGATACTTCAGAGTAAGTATGGGATTGGACGATAGGAAACATAGTTGAGTTCAGAACGCTCACAGAGTCCTAGCACACTTGATAACATTAAGCTTCATATGGAAAACAGGTCTTCACAGAGACATCTTTAGGAGATTCTATGATTTTTTCCCAATGTTTCATTGACATTCTACGTATTTTCCAATGACATATTTTATGCTAAGTCTTATTACAAAACTCGACACTAATGTGGGGAGATAAATTGTCATTTTTTTAAACTGCAAAAACTTTACAATCTATACAATGGCAAAGTCTCCATTTGAATGAAGAAAAAATTGAGAAGTGAGCTTTCCTTTTGTATACCTTGAGATATATATTGGGATTAAAAAACTACCAGTTATAAAATAAGTAAGTCACAGGGATGTAATGTATAGCAAAGAGAACATAGTCAAAAAGATTGTAATGACTTTGGTGTGAAATGTATAAAATACTGAATTGCTGTGTTGTACACCTGAAACTAATATAATACTGTAAGTCAACTATACTTCCATTAAAAAATACTGAAAGGTTTCTACTGAAAACAAATAAAATTATATATAAAACAGGAGATATAACAGTGGTTTCTGCAGATAAAAAATTATGTATAACTGTAAAACTGACATAAGTCTGGAAAGTTGAATAGAGTTAACATCTTCCCCAAAAAATGTAACTATAGAAACTGGCATGACAAAAAGAAAAATTTGCTGATAACATTCTTGTTTTCTTTCTTTTTTACACTGAAGTATAGTTGATTTACAATGCTGTGCTAGTTTCTGGTGTACGGTAGACACAGAAAACAATTTATGGTTATCAAAGGGGAAGGAGGGAGGATAGAAATTAAATTAGAAGTTTCATATTAGCAGATACAAGCTACTATAAACAAAATAAACGACAAGTTCCTACGGTATAGCACAGGGAACTATATTCAATAGTTTGTAATAATCTTGCTTTCTTTTTATGTTATAAAAGAACTATCCTTTCAATAACGTTCTCAGTTCTAAGAAATTTATTAATTGAAGTCTTTCAAATATTCAGGCTCAGATATTCCATGTTACATATTCAATTCATAACACAGAAAAAAAAACGGAAAGTGAGTCAATACATTTAACAAAGCAAACATAACCCCAGGATAAAAAATCAAACAGATAAATTATTCCAAAAAAAGTATGCACAAAGTACCTTTCCTGCAAGGTAAAATTCCCACGTAATTAAATTCTTTAAGTTCTTTGGTAAATTATATGGAGAAAAGTCCCTTCTAACTTTTTACATTATATGACAGTAAAAGAACCTCTACAGTACTATTATGATAGAATATACTAAAAAGGAAATGGGTTGAAAAATTATTCTGTAGTACAAGTACATAATTAAAGTGACTTAACTATTACCAAATGATTCACTAAAAAATCCACAAGTACCAGAGGTAAATAATTGATTCTCCACCAATGAAGAGCCCTTTGCCCAAGAACAAACCGCCTTATTTAAAAAAATGAGCAGAGGTGCTAAAAGTCAGCCAATGTTAACATGACTAAACAGGGTTCAATTTACAACATGCAGACAACATGGATGCTATTTCTAAGAATTTTTGAAATTTAAATTTATTACATATTAAAATATATCAGTTGAAAAAAAGTAAATCTATTTCAGCTGCCTAGAAATTCATCTAATTTAATATAATTCAAGGAATATATGCTGAGAGTTTGGGGGTAAATAAGTTATGTAATAACAGCATAATAAAAATTTTGTATTTCAATCAAAGATTAAATGTATTCTCTTAGCAAAATGGTGTTCCTCAAGCTTTTAAAAATCTTCACACAATACTCAAATTTTTTGAAACTAAAATACCCTAGTTTGATTTACCCCTGAAGTTTAATTATATATTTTGTCCCCCAGCTTTAAACTTTGAAAATCTTGGACTGAGTAATTTACTTCAAAATATGAAACAATCAAAAGGATTAATATAAAATACTGTCTATCAGTCATTTTTATTTAGGGGGAAGAAGTCCTAGAAAATTCTTATTTAGCTTAGGGGTAGCACAGATTACAGACTAAGTCAATCTTTTAAAGAATCATTTCCTTGAAATTTTGGGTCTTGATAATGTGAAGAGGACAGAATAAAGGTAGGAAAAAATACAAATAAATCTATAAAGAAAACAATTTCAAAACTTGGGAATATAAAGTTGTACTATTTATGGCATAAATTGAACCCTGCTTTATTTTAAAATAAAGCAAAAATAAAAATTAATAGAACAATTCACATTGTTAAGTCAGAGGAAGAACTGCAATCCCAATTTAACTGATTTTTAATAATTATTGCCCCAATGAGTACAGAAGAAACACAGCCCAAGAGATTGTTTAGCATAGGAATAACAAATTAATATATACAAAATGCAATGCATTAGATAATTTTCCAGAGTTGAGTTAGCATTGCATACAGCAAGGATTAGAAACAAAATAGAAATATCTATTTCCTACCTATATCACTGGCTACCATCTTGGAAAACTTTCTGCTTTTGATCTTCACTGAAAATAATATTTTGATATAAAATGTCAAAATCTATGTAAAGTAAACTAAATGAATTAAACATAATTAAAAGAAAATACTTTAAAATAAAGATACTATACCCTTTTCTATAAAATTATTCATTTTTTGTTCATCATCTGAATTGTGTGGTGATGAAGAACCTACACAAATGAAGACAATGGAAGGAACAGGCACAAAGTCAGTCAGAACACTGAGCTGTCAGGGTCAAGTACAAACAAAGTAATCTGGTAACCCCTAAAACAAGTTCCCATACTATTGGCCTCAAGAAAATGTCATGTATATGGTTAATAATAATTCTTACAAGATTATACTAAGTATAGCAATCAATAGTGCATTTATCTTTCATGGTAGACCAATCTCTACTATATATAAATATTAACTTTATAATAGTTTTGCCATAAGTTATTACCATTTGGTGAAATCTTGGTATATATTATGAGTTAAGAGAACAGATAAAGAAAAATATAAGGAATTAATGGTTTCTGAAAGAAAATATAAAAATTCCTGATATTAGTTAACTGAATAAGGTTTATCTAGTAACACTGAGAAGTCTGCACAAGCACTATCCTGGTAAAGTGTATTTTAAGTTAGCTTCCTAGATACAAACTTTAAAATCATATAAATTCTACTGTTATCATAGAGGTCTTTAAAATACTGAGGATAATACTTATAATTTTAGATATGTTCAAATATTAGTTAAATTTCATGAGGTAAGAAGTACTTAATTTTATTTCAGCTGACTTTAAGTTTATCTAATATTTTTATAATTAAGATTTTGTCCCTTTTACTTAAAAAGGTGTTTCTAATTTTTCAAAGTATTTCTTTAATTTCTAACATAAATCTATTACAAATGGAATTCTAAGTAGTATTCTAGTTGACTTTTTAGAGTCAAATGATTTATTTTTTATAGCACACATTTCAAAAGACAACTTATTCATCAAAATTTTCACAATCATTCCAGCTATTGATCACTTCCCCTCTTTTGAATTCCCGTAAGTTTGTTTGTTACTTCTCTTATGACGTTAATCACTTAAACCTTATATTTTAAGTTTACACACACCTGACCTTTCCCACTGGGCTGAACTGAGAAGCGGGAATCCCACCTGATTGATCTTTGCATCCCTTTTGCACTCAAGTGGAGTCCTTTGCACTTGGAATCTCTAAATAAACATTTGCTGAGTGAGTAAAACTTTTCTGCTAGAAGTGAATACCTAGAACATAACTGGAAGTAAATAAAAAGGTTTTGTGTGCTGATTTCTTTTTTATCCCAGTGAAAATACTCAGCCTTAATAAATAAGGTCAAAATTTGACTTCCCTTTCCCCCACAAAAATCATACTTTCTTTCTTTGGCCAGCTGGAGAATATCCTTGAAGTCTCTTCTCAGACCAAGTAAAACCTGTCAACACTGGTAGGATCCAATTACTTTTAAAACAGTCTTATAAAAGATTACTCTTTTGAAACGATGTTATTTTTGCTAAATAGCATATATAGACCTTCATAAATACTGTATCGAAAAAAAATCACATAAGTGACAATAAGCTCTGTTACATTTTCAGGAATAGAAATAGGTATACTTGTTTCTTATATAAATATAATTCAGATTTAAAAGATAATGGTTACGATGTTATATGTACTTTAAAATATTATTCACCTCTGATACATAGCCACATGAATGAACAAAAATTTACAAATACTTGTTTTACTTGATATAGTTCATATCAGAGTAAGAATATTTAAACATGAATATAAAATTATCAACATGTTTAGTACTTTCAACAGAAAAATAGGCAACATAAGCCGTAAATATAAATAAAAGCTGATTTATTTTTCTCCTAACCGAAAATGCCTACTACTGGTTCTCAAAACTTCTGTGATAGCTCATGAAGAAGTTCTAAGAACATTTTTAGCATTTCCTACTCGAATATATTTTACAAATTACTATGGTTAAAGAAGGATAGAAAATACACACAGCTTTTGTTTTTTCCAGGTTACACGGCAAATCCTATGTAGCTCTCGGTTTTCTTCAATTTGAAATGTATATACACATATTCATACATTCACTCACACACACATACACACAAAATTTCTGGATGCAGTACTAAAAAAAAATCCTATATTACTAAAGTGCTCAGTGAAGCAATCTGAGCTCTTTGAAATAAAGATCAAATGGAGATGGCAGAAATAATTTTTTATGTGAATTCAGGATGTTAGAATTAATCTCCTATTTCAGAGAGGCTGTTGGTTTATTTAAAAATAAATGGAAAGGGGAAAACTATATTCATTACTTGGATTTCTTCAGATGATTTTTGAATAGAGCTTTGATATTAATTAGCTAAACTGTTGAGATCACAAATCTTGATTATAGTACTTAAAAGCTTTTCAAAAATATTTCTCTTCACTTATATGTATTATTTCAAATAAATAAACTGGTTTTGGTAAAGGTATATGGCTACTTTTGATTTCTGTAATAGTGGTCCTCCTCAATATTTATGATGGAAAATTGAGTTGAATTTTCAACCCACTTTTATACATTTCTTCTTCTCTCATAAACACAAACATTGTTTTCTATTAACTTTATTGGTTTTAATAATCTACACTGTTCATTTAACTATTTAATTATCTAGCTATCCACCTACCTACCTACTTACCATCTCCCACTATACTGAATAAAGTATTTGAGGCTAGTAATTTAAACTCACCCCGAACTCACCCCATTCATTTTTCTTTTTGACCATCCTAAATTACTAGAATTTGCATGTGTTGGTGAGAGGAATAACAGTGAATTACTCCTTTATTTCCTAATTAGAATGCCAAAAGGAATGTGCAAAGAGTAAGAAAACTAGCCCATGATAGGTAGCAGAAATATTAACTATTTTAAAGAGGACAAGTAGTGAAAGACATCAGCTTTCAGAATGTAGGGCAGCTTTCCAGAGCTGTATTCTAGTTTCTATAGTACTTCTTGGTACTGATGCATGACTGACAGCTATTTCCTGCTACTTGAAACATGTTTTAGGTACAACTTTTGTCTACTAAAGTTTGATTTGTTTTTTGTAAAAGCAGTCTTTCCTGATATGCATGAATGAATATAACTCTTGGGATAATTCTTCTATCTTGCAGAGCATAATCAAAGACTAAACTAAATAAACTAAGAGTCTGTATCTAAAGATAAGAACTTGCAATTTATCAATGATTTTTGAGGTCACAATTTTTAGTTTGCATTTCAGACTCACCTAATAAAATGTATAGTGTTATATAAATTTCTGCATGTTAAAACTATACTGTCTTTTCACAAGCCAAAGAGCATGGTATATTTGAAAATGCTGAATGATGCTTGAGTTTCTCTGGTACAAAGAGAGAATTTGGAGGGTTTTTACCTCTATGTACTTTTTATATTTATCTATTTATATTTAAATACACTTATATACTTATCTATAATTACCTCTTGGTGGGTTATTCCAAATTGCTAGATTTTGGCTTAGGATAAAAAGGAGTATTAATTTATTTGGGCTGAATCTTGTTAAACACATTTGATGGTCATTTAATATATTAAAAGATAATACATTACATGTCCAAATTATCCGATACAACCTTAACATATTGACAACTGCATTTATATGGCCTTTAGGGAAGGTAAGAAAATCAGAACAGTACTGTATGTAGCTAGAGGAAGAACAGCAATAATTAAGAGATATTGTAACTCTAAATTATACTCAGAAATAACTCTAGTCCTGTGAGATGGGAAGTACATATTACTCTGTATTATTTGTTCAGTGTTAGTCTACCAATGTTCAGCCTTAATATTAGGTGTTAATGATGTGAATGATTCCTATGGTTTTGTATGTTTTATTAGTGTAATGAGTAAAGTTAAATATGAAAGTTAAATATTAAGAAGACCAGAAGGTGCATTTATTTTAAGAAAAGATTAACTTAAGCAAAATCAGGAAAATGTAATTTTAAGAAGAAAATATCACAGAAGATTTTATGGTCAGTGACCTAATGAAATGCTAAACTGAAATATGAGTAAAGTGAAATGTACTTCTCAATTTTTCCCATTCTTAAAATTATTTCTGATGTAGTAGAACTAGTTATGGAAGGCTCAAATCTGCCTAAGAACAGCGTTACTTTATGATAAAAATAATCTCTCCAGTAGAAAGCTGATGAAGATTCCCAGCCAGAATGATTTAATAAATATGGCAGTTAAAATTATGAAGTCAGCCTTATTAAGTTGTAGCAAAGTTTCAACCTACTAAAAAAAATAATAAATTCAGGACCCTTTTAATCTTAAGAAGACTCAAAAGTAGTGTTCCTCTGAAGTATTAATATATACATAGGTTATATAAGACTTATATATGGATAAGAAAGGACTAGTGCTTTAATAAAGCAATAAAATTATATCAGATATTACTTTAACCAAATATAAAAAGTAATATAACTAGCCCACAGTTATTCTGTCTACAGTCACTATTAGATAATAAATGTTAAAAATCTTTTATAAAATCTAAATGGACATTATTCAAGGTAGAGCACTATCTACCAAATGATGCCAGGGATGCTGAGAGCAAAGGCTGTAGATAATGAAACCGTTTGATCCGATGGTAGGAAGTAAACTATATTTTCCTGAAAATAGTATAAATATTAGAAAGCTGGTTAAACAGTTATATGATTCTTAACTTTAGTTATTTGACTCAAGCTGTAGATTTTTACCTAGTATATTTCTTTTCACTTAATGAGAATGCAAAGAATGCAGTAATAATTTTAAGAATAAACATGTGACACAAAAGTTGCTTGTAGGTGTGTTTTAAATGCTCATCTATAGAAACTGATATGCTATTTTTTGTAGAATAATAATTATTAATAAAATAAGAAACCAAATTACCAGAAGTCGGAGATTTGCAGCGATCTTCTGGGACTACAGTCCCTTCACTAATATCGCACAGACCTGCTAAAAAACAAAACCAAAACGAAATCACACAACAAATTTATATATCATGCAGTTTTATCTCCTATTTATAGTATGCATTTATTATAGTATGATGGTCCATTTTTAAAAACCTGGCAAGTTAACAGACTATGCTGGCATTGATACTAGCTCATTAGTTTTGAGATAAAAATATAAGAGCTTTTTGATATTAAAACACTTCAAACTAATACAGCAGTCATCAGTTACATAAATAACTAATAATTCCCAAAAGAGATAATTTGCTATTTTATAAGGACATTAGATATAACACAGAATTTTGTTTAAAGCCAGTAATTTGAGGGCCTATGATATACTTCTTACTGGATTTCTCTTGAGGGAGAATAAATACTTGGCAATAAATTCAGTGATTTTTACATCAAAGGGACTCTCAACTCAAAGCTCAAAGTGGTTTGCCCTAAGTAGGTGCTATGTCTCAAACACCTCCCTTAAATACTACTGAGTAATAATTATGAAAATATTTTGTACCTCCAAATTTACAGTATTTAAAATACAAGCATACCTCATTTAATTACACTTCACTGATTTTTTTTTTTAAACAAATTGAAGGTTTGTGGCAACTCTGCATCGAGAAAGTATATTGACACTTCCAATAGCATTTGCTCACTTCGTGTCTCTGTGTCACATTTTGGTAATTATCATCATCATCATCATCATCATCATAAAATAATAAAAAGTTTGAAATATTACGTTTGCTATGGTGATCTGCGATCAGTGATCTGTGATGTTACTATTGTAATTGTTTTGGGGCACCATGAACCACACCCACATAAAATAGCAAACTTAATTGATAAACGTGTGTGTTCTGACTGCTCCATTGACCTGCCCTTCCCTCATCTCTCTCCTCAGGCCTACTTATTCCCTGGGACACAGCAATATTGAAAATACATTAGTTAATGACTCTACAATGGCCTCTAAGTATTCAAGTGAAAGAGTTAGTAACTTGCCTTTTTCTTTAAATCCAAAACCAGAAATGATTAAGCTAGGTGACAAAGGCATGTCGAAAGCCCAGACAGGCTGAAAACTAGAACTTTTGAGCCAAACAGTTAGCCAAGTTGTGAATGCAAAGGAAAAGTTCTTGAGGGAAGATAAAAGGGTGACTCCAGTGAACATATGAATGATAAAAAAGTGACACAGCCTTAATGTTGATATGGAGAAAGTTCAGTAGTTTGGATAGATCAAACCAGCCTCAACATTCCCTTAAACCAAAGCCTAATCTAAAGCAAGGCTCTAAGTCTCTTTAATTCTATGAAGGCTGAGAGAGGTGAGGAAGCTGCAGAAAACTCTGAAGCTAGCAGAGGTTGGTTCACGAGGTTTAAGGAAAGAAGCTGTCTCCATAACACAAAAGTCCAAGGTGAAGCAGCGAGTTCCTGATGTAGCAGCTGCAGCATGTTATCCAGAGGATCTAGTAAGATAATTAACGAAGGTGGCTATACCAGACAACAGGTTTTCAATGTAGACTCTTCTGCTGGAAGAAGAAGTCATCTAACTTTCAGAACTAGAGAGGAGAAGTCAATGCCTGGCTTCAAAGCTCCAAAGGACAGGCTTACTCTCTTGCCAGGGGCTAATGTAGCTGGTGACCTGAAGTTGAAGCCAATGCTCATTTACCATTTTGAAAATCCTAAGGCCCTTAAAGAATTATGCTAAATCTACTCTGCCTGTACTTTATAAATGGAACAAAAAAGTCTGGATGACAGCACATCTGTTTATAACATGGTTTATTGAATTGTTTAAGCCCACTGTTGAGATCTACTGCTCAGAGAAAAAGATTCCTTGCAAAATATTACTGCTCATTGACAAAGTACCTCATTATCCAAAAGCTCTGATGGAGATGAAATATGAGATTAATGTTGTTTTCATGCCTGCTAACACAACATCCATCCTACAGCTCTTGGATCAAGGAGTAATCTCAACTTTCAAGTCTTCTTATTTAAGAAATACATTTTGCAAGGTGCTAGTAACTGCCATAGACAGTGATTCCTCTGATGGATCTGGGCAAAATCAATTGAAAGTCTTATGGAATAGATTCACCACTCTAGATGCCATTAAGAACATTTCTTATTCATGGGAAGAGGTCAAAATATCAACATTAATGGGAGCTTGATTCCAACCCTCATGGATGACTTTGAGGACTTCAAGACTTTAGTGAAGGAAGTAACTGCAAATGTGGTGGAAACAGCAAGAGAATGAGAATTAGAACATGAGTCTGAAGATGTGGCTAAACTGCTGCACTCTCACTAAAGAACCTTAACAGATAAAGAGTTGGTTCTTATGGACAAACAACGAAACTGGTTTCTTGAGACGATGTTTTACTTTCTGACACTAAGTATTAGTTTCTCTGCTTTATAAAGAAACTGGCACAATATTTCAATAGCTGTTTTTATATACAAATTATGAGATGAATTTAAGTAATAAGTATATTATTTTACTTATTACTAGATAAGATATAGATATAGAATGCTTTAATAATAGGCTGTTTTAAAAATAAATGAGAGTAATTTTATAGACAAAAACAATGTTATGACATTACTGACATGGAATAAATAACTTACTTAAAAAAGAAGAACGGAGTTTTTTCACAGATTCAGAATATAAGCTAGAAAGGCCGCACATGCAAGAAGTCGCAATCAGCATACCTTAGTGAAGCAATGAAAAGCAGAAGAAAAAAAAGGAGACAAAGATACTAGAATGGTATGGTTGGGACAACAATTTCTGCTGAAGATAACACATGACAAAATGATCACACAAACAAAAACAGAAAACAAAAATTCAACCATCGTCAAAATGACAGTAAGTTCTATATCCCATCACCTTTTTTTTTTCCTCTACTAATGAATTGTGAGAAGTATCAGCTACTAATTTCCTGAGAGCAACTGAGAAGTGAATCTCAGAAAGAATTTCAATTCAGAGAGACTGAGTTAGGAAGCATAGGGCAGAGCTTCCCAGTGGCATTCTGCAGATGGGTTAGATTAAGTCTGCCCTTGACAGGGTTCCCTCAGTCCTTGGTCCAGCTGGTCCAGGTCCTGGAGAGCCTGGAGCCCACACGCCGGTTACCACTGGAGGTCTCATTAATACATTCCTATATGCCAGAGATCCAATGCCTATGTGCAATGAGGTTTGGGGGGAAAAAAAAAGGTGAGGAGGAGTATGGCTATAAACAGCTAACTATACATGTGTTCCATGAGGTATTAGTATTAAAACATTTAAAATAAGACTAATTGCCTAGCAAACACAAAAGAATGCTACAGAGAGAATTCTTAATGGATCTGGGTTTGCACTGACTCAAAGCTATCTGAGGACACTATATTTTGATAGAGTTCAAATTTACTTTTGCATAGCTTTTTTCAAATGGGAAAGGAGTCCTTTGAATTAAATAGTCAAAACAATAAACTGTTGGTCTCAAAATACTAAACAATAAAATGGACAGAATTGTGAAATTAACTTTTGTTTGTAACGAGACAAATTTTCCTGTCATTATAATTTAGCTAAAGAAATTTGAAACTATGGTTCTTTCCCAATGTTAAATAAAATCCTAGAATATTAAAAACAAAAGCAAAAACTAATAACAAAAAACAAAAAAAAGGAGGCTGATATCTTTTACTAGTTTTTGACAGTTTACACAAGCAGATGGAATCAGACAAGGTATTTACTTAACAGAAGTACTTATATCCATAGAAGTAACTCAGCATTTATGGTGGTAGTCCTAAAGCTCAGGACTTTTTTCTTTTTACCTCCTGAAGGTTGTCGAGATTTACGAGGAGATCGGGGTTCTCTCCGATAAGGATCATTGGAGCCATACAATTCAATAGTGCCCAGGTTGAGAAGTACTGCTTTCTGGAGGTAGTCAACCATCGCAAGGCCATTACAATTACCAAAAACTACCCTGGGAATAGGAAAACAGCAAATATTTTAGTACAAATAAACAATTACAAGAAAATGCATTGTAGTCTATAAGGCTTAAAAAAAAAGCATGGGTCTTTAGGAAAATTCCACTTTGAAATAAAACACTATTACAGACATGGAAATACAGGTTACATAAGCCTTTCCCTGGAACTGTGCAGATCTTCTGTACACATTAGTGATTAGAAGTCAATATATAAAAAATTTGATATTGGAATTGAAATTTAACCAGAGACATAAATCCTCACACTAGGCAACATGACATCTATCTTTCTGACTTAGGGATATTTTGAACCCCTCAGGGAAAGACATTCCCTTCCACTAAGGAAGAAGGGAGTTATACCTTTGGGAAAGTTTTGGTAATCCTTACAGCCAAGAATAAAAAGTAGAAAGCATAAATCTTGGAGGCCTCCCTTTGGACTATTCCGAATATCTTCTTAATTTTGAGTCAAGAACTACAAATCAACTATAAGTAAAGCAACTATGAACAAAGGGATTTTACTCTTTTAAGATTTCTTAAGCTAGAAGTTGAAAACTGAAATACATAGAAGCACTATATAAGTAAGTAAAACAGGCCAAATAAGAACTATGGTGAACTGGAGAGTGCATGAGCCATCTAAAGAGGAAGAGCTTCAACTCAGTTCCTGCTGACTACTCCCAAGCAGGAATGGCGACATGGGCCAGATAATCAGATTTTTCAGTTGAAGCTCTAAATACGGATTTTTACATTAGTCTTGGCAACTAGGTCAAATTTTAAAAATACACAAAAAGGGCTAAACAAAATATAACTGTGAGCCCAGTGAGATCTGTGATCAACTGATCTGCAACTTTCTTTGAAACTTTTTGTTGGTTCTTCTTCTTATTCCCTGTGTGTTTCTTTTACGGCTATGGGCAGTAAAATATTAAAAAAGGGAAGGCCTGTATTCTTACTTTGTGGGGTAGCAAATAAAATACACGAGAGAAGACTATCTCAGACTCTAGCCAGTCTTAGTTGGGTACACAACTGCAAGAGACAAGTAGGTGTTAGTAGTTATAAGAGTTCCTAGGGCTGGAATCAAGGAGGGAGACAGTGGCCTACACATGATAAGTGGTCCTGGGACTGAACAGTTAGCATGCGGTTTCTCTTACACCACAATATTGATTTTTAAAACAAAGAAAAATAAACACTTTCTATAAATCTATCATATTATAATAAAAAGTATGCACAATTAACACTATGTATTTGAAGGCATGAATTGATAAATATACCTGTAGTACAGATGAATAATTTACTAAACTACTACTAGGCCTTTACAATTTATACAAGTTAACTTTGAAAGGAAAAAGAACAAATTATGCAGCCAAGGGTCAACATTTACAGAATCAGCTCAGAACATAGTCTTCTGGGTTGATGTTGCTAGACCTTCATTATACCAAACATTAACAGAGAAACTATTTCTCAGAATTTATCTCTAGGAGGAAATACAGTCGGTCCATGAGATACTTAACTTTACATCAGAAAGCAGTATAAGCATACCCAGAGTAAATTATTCAGAACAGAAATATGTTCCAAATAAACACTGAATTTGGTCTGAAAGTTATGCAACTTTTTAGATGATGCTATAATAAAGATTATCCTTTCTGTTTTTAAAAATAAGAAAAACATACGGAACATGATGAAGAGACTGAGACTGAAATTATACTTACAATCCATAGGAAGAATTAACTGCCAGGCTGGTTATTTGCTGCGGTGGTTCTCCACCTACCCATACCAACTGAATAACTAATTCTGTCTGATAACCTGGAGACTGTTTGAGAGGTGAATTTTTAACTCTGTAAGAAAAGAAAACATGTTACCTTTTAACCCATCTTTAATTATCTTATCAGCCTATGTAATTATAAAGTCATGCACAAAAAAACTATACAAAAATAACTCTGTGTATATATATATATATATATATATATATATATATATATATATATATGAAATTGTATGACTTAAAAAATGTAGAAATCAGAATCCTGTCCTCTAGAATTATTTAATTTAGTTGGAGATGAAACACACACATAAATAACAAAAATGAAAAATCAAGTGTAAGTTCCACATATAATTCGAGGGTGGTGGGTAGTAAGGGAAGAGGAGAAGGGGAGAAGTGGGTAGAGAGGAATAAAAGAAGAAAAGGGAAGGATGGAGAGACAAATGAGGAGAAGCAGCAGCCCAGGAATTAAGAGGAAAAAAAGAAGTTAGAGAAAAAAAAAGGATGTTAAAAAAATAACTTAAAATTTTTTAAAAAGTATGTTTTAACTAAATGAAAACTGGCCAAAAACAAGTTAGGGAAAGCGTTAAAAAAAAAAAAGTGAGTATGAGTCTTGGTTCTGCCACTTACTAACTGTCTTTTTGTCTAAAAACTGGGACTATTACTACCTAATCACAGTATGAGAACACTATGAGCGCCTATGAAAGAGTTTTGTCAATGGTCAAATTACACAAAAGTAATAATATTTTCATTATTGTATAACTAAAAACCAATGAAGATTTCTAAGAAATATCCTAGGAAGGTTAACTGGTGGAGGTATGCAAGATGAAGTAGAACAAGGAGAGCCACTAGGAAGTTCCTGTGATCCTTGTGATGCGAAACAGTAAGGAAAAGGTAGATGTGAAACACAGGAAGTAAGTCTCAAAAAGCCTTGTAAATTCCATTAAGGTAGAATCCCTGCAGTTACCTTTAATATTCTAACACAGAGGCACTCAATATTTACTGAATGAATGAATGAGCTAGAGGCTCACTGGGGTAGAGGAGGGGAGAAAATGCAGATAATTATTCTAAGTTCCAAAGAAGGAAAAAAGAAAGAAAAAAAGACGTTTCAGAGGAATATGTGGTAACTTTGAGGTGATGATAGGGTCTTCAACTGAACCACTTAGCAAACATTTAAAACTCACTTATATTGAGTAAGTTCATGCAAATCACACTGGTTAAACTTGTTATAAACATGTTGGGGGTGGTGAAGGAGAGGTTTAAAAGTGTGAGATTTTTTAAGACATAAAATAGTCACTTAGATACAACCTCTGTGTAATACCTGTAAATTCCAAGTGAATTTGGAAGATAAAAAAATTTAAAAATATAGGCAATTTATTTGTGTGTGACTACTTACTTATACTATCAAAAATCTACTTTTACTTTAAGGTTAGAATATTTTTAATTGCACAGACTCTTTCTTTAGTAATTGTTGTTGTAAAACATATGCAAAGCCTGGTTATTCCTAACAATTCTTGAGGCTTCTGCCTTGAAGTGAGTGTATAAAGGAAGGCCAGCGGGAATACTATTTGGTGTTGTATTTCCTGACACTAAACTCAGAGGTAAGGACCCTTGGAATCTTTTAGCTGGTTCTCCCAGTGAAGAACACCATGACACTGGACCTTCTGCTGCCATATTTGCTAGACTGTAGGTAAAAAAAGGGTCAGGATGTTGTTCAAATTTCAGCGTAAACATGAACCACCAAGGGTACCCCCAAAATGAGCTGAGTTGCACACACATCTGCCTGTGCAAAGTCTGCAAGGCAATACACTCAGAGCTGTATGCTGGCTGAAGCAGAAGTTCTGATTTTCCTCAGGGAAACACTCAGGGATCAGCTACAGCATCCATCTCAACAGACAAAAATAAAGACCGAGTAGCATTTCATCTCCACCAGAGAGAGCCTCTGTTGATATAAGCATAGCCTGCAGAGGCTGAGTATGCCATTTTCTCCCTGTATGAATTAGATAAGGTTCAAAAAAGTGTCTCCCTTCCCTCTGGCATATTTAATGTACACGTTACATCAGATTTTCAACAGTAGGAACAGGCATTCAGGGATAATTTTAGAAGTGCATATATGGGCACATTTAAGATATAAGTGGTGAAGACACACAAAAGTCTTGGAATTCTTATTTTACTTAGTATAAAGAAACAAGAATGTTTTTAAGCAAAAATAAGTCAAAACTGCTGCAAAATCCCCAACTGGTAAAAAATTAGAAACCACAAGAAATGAAGAAATATATTAGATTTTTAAAATACGAAGTACTAAAAAATTACAAAAAATATAAAATGCAGTAATGTCTACAATGGCTAAATGCAAGTTATCATTTTAATGTTTTAAATATATGCAAATTATTTTGTTTACTTTTTAAAGACAAAGGTTTGAACTTTTATAAAAAGCTCCACAATTTGTATAAATGTATTTCAAAAGTCAAAATAGTGTTTAGAGGATTTGCAGTTTCAAAATAATTTGTCTCTGGACAAATACCCTGCAGAAGCACAATTAAAATACTTAAATAAAAACAAAATTTTATTGGTAAAAGGAGTAAATCGAATAGTTGCTTTTAACATATTTCTTCAAAAAAAATCATGTATGAAAACATTTTGTATTAAAAAAACAAAAAAGATCTTTGTATTAGTTATTTTAACATCATATTATATTTCTGACTTCTAAAGATTGGCTTTTGAGACTGGACTAAACAACGTGAAACTGATAAATAGCTGTATTTACCTGAGGGCTATTAAAATGAGAAAAAAAAAGAAATATAACTCAAATTGCCTATAATTAAAAAAAGTCACCAGTGAATACGTGGATTTTAGACAAAAATCTCAAACTTGTTATCAAAAATATGTTAACAAAATAAACCTCAAAGATAAATTGTGTTTTAGATGCTTATAAAAATTAAACAAAAAGCTGGGGGAATATACATTAAAATCAGAAGAAATGGCATAATTGGAAAATTTTACAAATTTAAGTTTAAAGTAGTATAGAGTAAGTAAAAAAAGGGAAGGATGTAGAATTTTGTTATTTCCAAGTCTCATTCTAGCTAAAAATATGCCAGACTGCAACAAAAAGGAGGGGTGTGTGTGTATATGCACGAGAGAAAAAGAGAGAGAAGAAACTTGAGACCTTTCTGAAGAATGCAGCTGCGTAACCTCAGTGCTTACATTTTTCAGGTCAGATCAAGTCTCTCATCCTTGGTACTACTGACATTTTTAGCTGGCTAATTCTTTGTTGCGGGGCACTGTCCTGCGTACTGTAGGATGTTTCGCACCATCCCTGGCCTCTACATACCGGATGCCAGTAGCACCTCCTCCCCCCGTTGTGAAAATAAGGTCTCCAGACGTTGCCACATGCATTCTGAGGAGCAAAATTATCCTCGTTAAACACTGGCAGAGAACATACAATCTCAAGTTTACATAAACATAGGAAGAAGATTTAAAAAAACCCTATATTTTTAATAGATTGATATCACAAGTGCTTGTGATACAAAAAATCTGCCTTATCTCTAGGGTGAATGCATTTTTGATTAAGCAGATATTCTCCACAGCAATTGTTGAACTATTCACCAATAAAAGAGATTCTAGCAGATCTAAAGCAAAAGCAGGAGAAAGACTGGTTCTTCTAATAAATACAAATCGTCTCTCTTACCACCTTCCCTACCTTGAATCTACTACAGCCTGGCTCTTGCCCCCGATTCTTGTACTGAATCTCTGACATTTTCCACAATCACTTTTCAGTCATTGCCCTGACATCTCTGTAAATGTAATACTTCTAATCACAGTCTTCATGAAATCCTTCAATGATTTTAACTCTCCACTTTGTTTTATTTCTGTGCCATAGTTAAGACTCATATGCTTCTAAAAATTTAACCACTCAATAATACAAATTGGACAAAAAAAGGGGAAAAAAAACTTTGTCCAATTTATTCCTATATAAAAGCATAAAGTATTTAAAGCTGGAATTCTACAATAAAGGTATTTAAATAACAATATGTGGTGTATGTCAGATAACGTTTTGCTTATATTTTCTTCTAGGAGGTTTATTATATCTTGTCTTGTGTTTAAGTCTTTGATCCATTTTGAGTTTATTTTTGTGTATGGTGTAAGGGAGTGTTCTAGCTTCACTGATTTACATGCTGCTGTCCAGTTTTGTTCTCTTAGGACAGTCTACCCAAACAATAGAAATAAAAGCAAGAATAAACAAATGGGACCTAATTAAACTTACAAGCTTCTGCACAGCAAAGGAAACCATAAGTAAGACAAAAAGACAACCTACGGAATGGGAGAAAATTTTTGCAAATGAAACTGACAAAGGCTTGCTCTCCAGAATATATAAGCAGCTCATATGACTTAATAAGAAAAAAACAAATAACCCAATCTAAAAATGGGCAAAACACTTAAACAAACAATTCTCCAGGGAAGAAATACAAATGATCAATAGGCACATGAAAAAATGTTCAGTATCACTAATTATCAGACAAATGCAAATCAAAACTACAATGAGGTATCACCTCACACCAGTCAGAATGGCCATCATTCAAAAATCCACAAATGACAAATGCTGGAGAGGCTGTGGAGAAAAAGGGAACCCTCCTACACTGCTGGTGGGATTGCAGTTTGGTGCAGCCACTGTGGAAAACAGTATGGAGATTCCTCAAAAGACTAGGAATAGACTTATCATATGACCCAGGAATCCCATTCCTGGGCATATATCCAGAAGGAACCCTACTTCTAAATGACACCTGCACCCCAATGTTCATAGCAGCACTATTTACAATAGCCAAGACATGGAAACAGCCTAAATGTCCATCAACAGGTGATTGGATAAAGAAGAGGTGGCATATTTATACAATGGAATACTATTCAGCTATAAAAACGACAACATAATGCCATTTGCAGCAACACGGATTCTCCTGGAGAATGTCATTCTAAATGAAGTAAGCCAGAAAGAGAAAGAAAAATACCATATGAGATTGCTCATATGTGGAATCTAAAACAAACAAACAAAACATAAATACAAAACAGAAACAGACTCAGATATAGAATACAAACATGTAGTTGCTAAGGGGGTGGGGGGGAAGGGACACACTGGGATTTCAAATTGTAGAATAGATAAACAAGATTATACTGTATAGCCTAGGGAAATATATACAAGATCTTATGGTAGCTCACAGAGAAAAAAATGTGACAATGAATATATATATGTTCATGTATAACTGAAAAATTGTGCTCTACACTGGAATTTGACACAACATTGTAAAATGATTATAACTCAATAAAAAATGTTAAAAAAAATCTTTAATCCATTTTTCTTTCAAAGAAAAAAAAGAAAACAATATATGATGTTAAAGAAGACACAGAAAAAGACAAGAAAATAATTACCAAACAAATGAATCTTTAAAGACTGAATAAACAGAATTTTCAGATTGGCAGAAAGCAGTCTAACTATACATCTGATCTACATATAAATCAAGACTGAAAAACAACGATGGATTTAGAAGATTGAACTATACATAGAGGAAAGATCCATGCTGGTCTACCAGTATGCTTAGAGATCAAATCTTAGTACTTTAAGGATAAAATCACAGAACCCAATTAGATTCCTCTTGGTGCTACAGAAAAAGGAGCTGGATTAACCACACCAAAACACAGAAAGAGATGTGGTTAAATCATTTTACTCTATCACAGGAAAACGCTACTTAACTTTACTAATGCTTACAATTTATCTGAGAAGACAATTTCCAAAACATCTGTATTTTTATATAACTTACTTTAAACAAGGGACATTATCACGAAGCCCATCAGATGAACTGCTACTGGTGGAAGGGTGAGACTGAGGAGGGATGGGCTGAGGATTGGTACTCCCCACAGGTGTTGGCAAAGGTGGTGCCTGTTCACCCTCTGGGGATTCCACATCATTTATCTCATATAACAATCGAACTTCAAGCATCTGTCATAAAAGTAAGGCAATTTAGCTATAACTAAGCATTACTGTTCATTTTATTACAGTTCATACATACACACACGTATGCTACAGTGAAATGAGAATTTTTAATTGAAACATTTAGTGAGATTTCTAAAGGTAAGGATTTAGCAAAGAAAAAAATGCTTCTGACTCAGCTTTTAAAAAATGATTGTGTGTATGTGTGCAAGTACACATGTGCGCATTATGATTTTAGAATTTACTGTGCTCCTGTTAATACTAGAGTATGCTCACATACATATTAGTTTTCCTCAAATGAAACATACAATATATTTAAAGATTTAAATGTTCAGTAAGAAGATACACGTAAAATATGCCTTTTTTCACAAAAGACAGATGGCAATATAAATACTGAGGTGTTTTAAAACTGACTGTAAATAGTCTTTTAAATAATCTGAAAATTTTAAAATGTCAGGTATCTGACATTGAAAATAATTAAGGGGGTATTACCGGAATGACTTCTGTAATCACTTCTTGTTTGCTGAATCTATAAATAATGACATGAGCTGAAACTCCAGCTATGCACAGCATCCTACTTTCTGGACACCAGGAGATGATCTGAATGGCATACGGATCTTCATCTACAATGTCTGTGTTTGGCTTGTCATCTTTATTTCTTGACTTTTCAAATACTTTAGACGTCTTTAGTTTATATAATACTTGTAAAGTGACTAAAAAAAAAAGAAAAAATATTTTAGTTATCTTAATACAAAGAGAACAAATATAAGGTAATATTTAATCAGTCATACCATGTAAGATAAGTAGCCTATATTTTTTGAACCATGTTTTTATTCCTAGGTCTACATTTCTCTATTATTCTTTTCTATAATGCATTCATGTACTCATTGACCAAAAAAGATGTACTCATTGTATTCATTAAAAAAAAAATCACCATCATGATGAATTTAGATAACCTGAAAAAAGTGGATAACAAAAAGATTTTATTAAAAATGCATAAATATAATGAAAATAATAAAGAACATATTTTGTTTTATAAAATTATTTTCTACATATTTTCTCTCTGAAAGGTACCAATATTATCTAACATTTCTACATGAGGAAACACAATACACTCTCATTTAACTGGATTCTAATTGCAAACATTAGTCGTTCAAAGCACTTCTTGCTTTTTTCCTGTGTAACTATCATGTATTTTTCACAAAAACATCACAAACTTTTCTGACATAAGTTTAGAATCAGGCACTAAAATTACTCAACAAATTTCTGTTGATTTTAAATATATTCCTGATTCTTCTATCTCTGAGTTGGGAAGAGAAGGTTTAAAGAAATATTAAAGAAAAGATTAGAGTATTTCTGCTGAGAATTATTCTTGATTTACTAATTAATATCCTTAAAATATATTTAATCTATTATAAATTCTAAACTCACATACTTGATAAATCAGGTATTAAGTTTACAGCATATAAATTTCAAGTTAAATGTTGGTCATGCAATTATTACAAAACAGATTATATAAAAGCAATGATTGTACAGAATATAAGAAATAATATTCAAAATACTTACTTGCAGAAGCATCCCAGAACTTAATTGACCCATCAGCATGCCTGTGAAAAACAAATAAGTTAAGAATGTGTTGAAGAAAAAAAAATTACATTATTTCTCTGTATGAAATGAAATACACTGTTATTTTAAGTTAGTCACCAAAATGAGGAAAAAGGCATAATTTAGGGTAAATTGGCAGGTTCTATACAATAACTTATTTCTTATATTACAGCATAAAGAAAAGCACTACCTGCCCGATTAATGTTCATGTAGTCCTAATCATATTTAGTTATTATTGATTTATTAGGTGAGAACAGATTTTCTTACTTACCCTGTAATAATTATTTCTGAGTAACTTTGAGCACCCAAGCCCCAATTACCTCCATTAATGGGCCATTCCTATAAGAAAAGATTACTGTATTAAAACAATTTCCAAGCATACCATAATCTTCATGTATCTATATATCAATGACAACAGTAAACAACATACTTTGTTTCCAAAAAGGATTTGTTGTGTATTTTCTCTAGAAAAGGTATTGTCATCAAATACTCCAAGATGATAAATATAAAATACTGAAATGTAACAGTAAATACTAAAACTCATGTTCAATACCTTTTTGCTGTAACCTTGACGTTTCTGTCTAGCTCCAACAGAATAAAGTGCAGGAATAAGGTCCACAGGACAATCAGCAAAATATTCACAACATGTAACAGGGGATTCATGGATACTCAAAGGGTATGGATTTTCAAATATAGGATATCTTTAACAACAGGAAAAGAAGAATGTTAATTTAATGAATTATTACCTATGATTAATGCAACAATGAAAAATTTTAAAAGTAAACTTATCTAAGAATAAGCTATTCTATTTTATTCCTTTTATTCCTTATAGTTACATATATTTATATTTATATATATTATTTAGTTATAAACTATATAAATTATAAAATATATAAATTATATACATATTTATAGTTATTCTATATTCTAGGGATGTCACTTAGAAATAATGTTTTTAAATTCCTTTGCTCCATAATGGTCCTGTTTTTTTTAAAAAGAAAAAACACTATTACAGGTAGCACACACTAAGTTGATATGAATTTAGGAATGCCTTAAAGCAAGGTAAATAATACTGTTCACTTATAATTCAGGGTTTCTCAATATCAGTACCATTCACATCTTGGACCAGATAATTCTTTACTGTGGGGGACTGTCCTGTGCATTGTGGATATTTAGCAGCGCCCCTCCCCTCAATAGAAGAAGTCTACACAGACGCTCCCAACTATCATCTGGCAGGGCAAAATTGCCCCCAATCGAGAAACACTGAAATACTGAATGGGTAAACTCATTTAAAAATCACATTTAATGTTTATCTCTCAGGAAATACAAATAAGTAATACAATGTTCTTTTATTAAAAAAATACGTAAGTAAACATACTATCATCCAAGTTAGAACAAGCAGAATATGGGAAATACCACAAAAAGCTCAAAGGAGCTATGGTGAGAATTTACAGATCAGATATGATAATCTGTGGTTAAAAAAGAATAGGAAAAGCTTGAAGAAGAAAAGAAGGCTGACTTTGAAAGTTACGTGGATTTTTGATGGCAGTGAAGCAAGTGGAGTGTTTCAGTTGTTGGGGGCTACATAAGACAAGACATGGAAGTGTGATGTTTATTTAACACACACAGTTCAGTTTTTCTAGGGAACAGGCAACAGACTGGAATTGTACCCTGAATTCCTTCTTTGTAGAGCAGCGGGCTGAGAAACTGTTTTTAAATAAGAAATAAAGAACCATAATGGTTTAAAAAAGAGAGTAACAAGATTGATGCTGCTTGTAAAATTACCTGGCAGTGGTATTCATGACACACTGCAAAAGAGACTGAATATGGGTGGAGAGACTACAAGAGTTTTGATCTGGAAGTAAACTGCGAGGGGAGTAATTTTGGTCATGCTGATTTTGTGTGCTCCCTGGGTATCCAAGTATTAGGTTGAATCATATATGATACTTCAACAAATTCTGACTTAAAAATGGATTTTCTATATGAGCAACATAACAGAGAAATTTGGTAATGAGAAATGTGTACCTGTAGTCCTCAAAGAAGGTCAAAGTTATGGATATAAATGTAGAATTATCAAAGAAGTGAAATAGTCAATTCTACACTAAAAAGAATCATTTTTCACTATATACTAAAGTAATTGCTTACCAAATTTTATTTCTTACCCATTTTGTGCAAGATCTATAAGTACTAAATCCTTTTCTAGTAGAACAACTACAGCATATGGTTCTTGAAAATCTGGAATAGGGAAAACAATGAATGAACAATATGCAAAAGGACAGCAAATTAGTTAACAAACATTTCTTGCTTGGTTTTTATTTTATTTTGTTCCATTCTCTCAAGCATTCAACATTCTGATCTCGTACTTCATATAACTTAAAGCCAGTATGTTTTAAATGAGATAAATCTATACAATAACTCATAAAAATTATTTCAGTTTTGTAAAGATGAACTAGACAAGAAGCTCACAGTAACTTCCACAGTATTGCAAATTCCAAGACAGGACATGAATAACAAGTTCCAAATTTAAATTTAATACCCATAAAAACAAGTCTCCTTATTGGATCTCATGAGAACCCATTACAGTACTACTATAATATCATAATCGCTTTCTTGGGTATTCTCTATGTGCATATTAGCTATAAAATGCATTACATACTTATATTTTAATTAGCTTCAAATAAAGTAAAAAAAAAGATCCCGTTGAATTCCTCTTGAAATAAAATATGCCAGTTGTTATGGTTAATTTCATGTGTCAACTTGTCTTCCCGATGGTACCCAGCAGTTTGGTTAAATACAAGTTTAGATGTTGCTGTGAAGGTATTTGTTATATATGATTAACATTTAATTCAGTAGACTCTGAGTAAAGCAGATTATTTTAGATAATGTGGGTGGGTCTCATCCAATCAGCTGAAGGCCTGAAGAGCAAAGACAGGTTTTCTGAAAAAAGTAATTTTGCCTCACAATGGCAAAGTTTGCCTGAGTTTCCAGCCTTCAGAATTCAGACTCAAGATTGCAACATCAAACTTTTTCCTGAATTTTCAGTCTATAGTAAGTTTTCACAGTTCCTTAAAATGAATTCATATTCTCTCTCTCACTCTCTCTCTAAAATCTCCTACTGGTTCTGTTTCTCTGGAGAACTATAACTAATACACTAGTAGTTTAGAGGATTTTTAAATGTTTCTTAATGCGGACAGTTTTGTTTATCCTTCAAAGGCACTTACTATTAACACATAATATTAAATAGATAAAATTTATTAAACAAAATTAACTTCCAAAATGAAATAAAATTTGCAGAGTTATAAAGGCAGCAGCTCTCCCCTAGAAGAATTAGCACAACAGGATAAGGAAACTACTTAGATAACATATAGGTCTTTGCTCTGAATAACAGATATTTACAGAGAATGAGTTTGAAGGACACAGAGCTTACCATTTGGGTATGGTGTTTCACAGAGTGTTAGAAAATCAACAATTGAATAGTCCATTTCTAGCACTGCAGTACTTTTCCCATGCATAACTGTTAAGCAAGGTCTTCTTCCTACAGTGTCATATGACAAACCTCCTGACAAAATAATAAAGGGTTCCCTGGAAATAAAATACATAGATAGGATTATAAATAGCATAGTGGAGACTATTTTCTTGCTCTATCATAACTTTTTTGTTTAGTGAAATAATGAAATCTTAAATTTTAACATTTTATGCATCATTTAATTGAATACTCACTGTGGATTTTTTAATTGTATTAGATAAGACCCAGGTGAATTCTGGAAAATTAATCTATAGTAAGAATTCAACACTGATCACATTTGACTTTCATACCTCCTTTTGATCCCCCTATTTTTTTCCTTTATACTCTTTATAAAATTGTCAAAAAATTCTCTGGGTTTCTGCTGGTAAGTCTTTTAAAAGTACTGCCATTATTTCCAATCACAATAACCTGACCTTCTCAACAGAAGTTGTAAGAGAGAATGATCATGCCCTAAGGCATCCGTTGTATGTAATGAATTAACTTCCCATTGATGCATCAAGAGTGTACTAGCTACAAATTACCCTAGAGAAAACCAAGAAAATGGTCACTCAAACCATCTTCTGTATGGGCTTAATTCTCTCCTGGAACCTTGGCTGGTATGCTCTCAAACTACACCTCCCACGCCCGTCTAACCCCTTCTGATGAGTCCTATAACTCTGCCTCCCTATTAGTCATTATTAAATTTAGTGATTAATCTAGATCTACTTTTAAAAAGCTGCATATCTAAATATGCAACAAAGAAAACCAAACTAAATATCCTTTCATATGTTTTGGTCTGTGAACTTCTTTATCTTTAACTCGCCTGTTCATTTTTTTGTCCATGGTTTTATTGGATTAGTATAACAGTGCTCTCATGCCTAGTCTAGACACACCGTGACAAGTATGATGAAGAGAACAGAGTGATGTGCTGCATGTGAGGGAGGGGTTACTATAAGAGAACAGTCAGGAAAGGCCCCTAAAGTAAGGATAGATGAGCTGGCATCAGAATGAAGAGGAGCCAGCCATTCACAGATCCTGGGTTGGAGCTGAGAAGGATATACATTCTATACTGCAGGAATAACCACTATAAAGACCCTAAGTCAAGAATGAGTTTGGCAGATCTGAGGAGCTAAAAGGCCAGTGTGGCTCCAAGACAGTGAGTGAAGCAATACGTGTTAACAGATGACACAACCCCCAATCTTGCAAACATATCCTGTTTACACTGTTAGGAGCTCAAAAACCCGTCTCCTCCATTTCATTCTCACAATTACTTCTGCATTATTTCTGGCCCTAGTAACTTACAGCTTATATTATTACAATACTATTAGGTTTCTCAATGCCTGAGATATATAGACTGCCCTCTCATTTTCTGTTGGACTAATTCCTATTTCTCCTTTAAAACTCAGTCTAATCATTATCTCCTCAGAAACACTTTTCCTGGCTGAGTTGAGTGCCCTTCCTGTGTTCCCAGGCACCCTTCACATACCTCTTTTCAACATTTCCACACTGTATTGTCATTTTTTATATACTTTCCATTTGTATTGTCATCTCCTTCAGGACACAGAATGGTATTTTACTTCTGTACTCTGAGGCCCTAGCTAGGTATCCAGCCCCCAGAGTGTTTGTCAAGTACATTTTAAATACCACTAGACCTACTGCTTAGCTGGTCACTGGTGCTAGACTTACTGACTCAGAAATGTGGCAGGAGGGGCCCAGCATCTCAGGTGGTTTCAGCAAGTTCCTTCCAAGTTTTTTCAGATGAAGATATGCCATTCTATTTCAGAGTTAACACTTAACTATGTATTTGGTGGGCAGAACTGTATCTTAGCTCTTGAGAGCTACCAGGTAACAAGTATCTTAAATTTACCACTCGAATCCCAGTGCTTAACACAAAGTCGAAACACACACAGATTATTGAGTGAATCAATAGATAACTGTTGATTTTTATGAGACACTATATCAAATTTCTAAGATTCTCAGTTCACATTTCAAACATAAATTGTGATTATCCAATTTAAACAGTCTAAGGGAAATCTGCGCAGCTATGATCTTGTATTTGGTGTTAAGCTGTCTACTTTTCAGGTAAAAGTTACAAGTTTAGTTTCTGCTGATTATATGTCAATTATTATAATAGGTTCACCTGGATACGGTTACAGTGAAAAATAAAAATAGAGTGGAAAAAAAAATAAACGCACACTCAAAAAGTAATAATGAATTCCTTCAACTAAGTTTTTTGAGCATCAAATCAAAATGGAATACTCAAAAACAAAAGTTTCAAAAGTGTGAATGTTTAATTTAGGGGCCAGGAAGCAAAAAAGAAAATTAAATTGAAAATATCAGAAGATGTATTAAAAGCACTCGTCTAATCATATAATGTCACAGTTTTGAACAATGCTTCTCAAACTATCTGTGGTCAAGAACTATCTAAGACAATGTTTAATACACTGGCAATCCACACTTTTGTAAGAAAAACAAAAACTAAATGTGTATGTAGATGCTGCAGCAATGTCAAACAACACTAAAGTTTCTACACTCTCACTCTTTATTTCTGGACTTATTTTGTCTCAGACCAGTTAGCAGACTGGAACCATTCATGAATCACACTTTCAGTAGCACAAGTCTGGAACATGGGAAGTTGAGTCTCCTAGTGATGGATACTACCTGACAGCCTATCATTATCAGGCAAAAATGTGAGGATGTCATTGAGGATCTCACCCCACACCCCTCACACTCTGTGGAGTTCAATCAGAAACCACAGAACTCTTCAGCTGGGCCTGTCTGGATAGAGAGAACAACTTTTTGAGAAAAAGAGAACTAATGCTTAGTTATGAGAAGTTTTCATCAGGGTACTATTTGAGTGAACAGAGAAATACCTGGGTACCACAAGAATAGATCACTATGATAATGAAATGACACAAAAACTTGCTTAACTGCTCCTATAAACTGAAAATTTCTGAACCTTAATAACTTTAGAAGAATTACAGTACTCTCTTGTAGCCAATAAAGGCTGAGAACCATAACAGAAGCTAGTATGATGAAGTTGCCAACTGCATGGCAACACAACTTTCTCAACCTGTACTTTGCAGGACAGAGCATCAGTTGTAGTGTGAAGTTAACAGAAAGCAAAATAAGCAGTGAGCATCAACATGGTAAATCCATGAGATAAAGATACAGTTTAGTAGACCTAGCCTAAACATACAAATTCCACAAAATTTATGTTTTGGGATCTCAGTCTACTACAGTTTTTACATGCAGACCGGTTAGGATGCATGAGATTTATAAGTACACAACAGCAATTCATATTAGTCCACTACTTTGGTTCTTTCTAGTATCGATACGTATATAAGAATTTAACTATGTAACAACTAGGTGCTTTTTTTCTGAAAAAGAAATCTATACTCTTTAATGTACTCTCTGCCATATGGAATTAACTTGTGATCAAATGGACTGTATATGAGGTTCACAGTGTTACAAATATGATTTCAAAGCTTATCTATTAAATAAATTTCAAAATCATTGACTGTAGATAAGGTCTTACATGGATTTGATCCTCGTGCTCTAGAAAGATATAATCTAAATTACACAAGCTGATATCAATATATATTATAAACATCCAAGTCAAAGTACTAGCATAATCAGTGAACTACCATTAAAATATTCAGTCTATGTGCAGATCACAAGTGAAAGGATTTCAGGTAAAAAATGTAGATTAGGATGCAAAATGATGGGAAATCTATCCTTAAATTAGCTTGAACAAGCCATAAAGCTTTAAGAATGCACCAGAGAACTGATTTAGATGATGAAGGAAGCAGATACTAAAAAAAAAAACAACTGTAGGAAAGCTCAGAATGAACTTTAATAGTAGGAAAAGGAGAATGAATAAA